>NC_048412.1:21054013-21190792 GCF_013103735.1 Etheostoma cragini | reverse complement strand
GCCATCAAACTTTATAACTCCTCCCTCTAAGTGTCCGACACACAGACACTTAGAGGGGTTGAAACTGGACAATATTATTTGTATTGTGCATTAACTCTGGCTTGTAATGTGTGCAATATTCAACTGCTACTATTATTATTATTATTACTTTTCACCATTATTACTTTTCACCATTGCAACACCTTAATTATGGAGTTCAATATTGAACTGTATTGAATATTGAATACTGAATTATTATTCAAGTATCAAGTATTTCTGATTCTGATTCTGATTTTGTACGCATGGAAACATCTGTAGAATGCATAGAATCTCCTATCTGACATCTGGTAAAATAGCCAGCAAAGTACACTTAGAAATAAGAATATGCCATAATTTGTTTTTGTTTACTCACTGTACTTTTTATGTTCATTAGTCATATCTTCTTCCATCATAAACTGTGTTGTGATCCCCATAATTTTTCTGGTCATTTGAAAAAGAATCTGCATGAAAAAATACTGAGTTTGAAAATTGAGTTGGTATCAATATTTTACTTATTGTAAAATGTATGGCTAGTAAGCCAACCAAGTAGTCTGTACATATCATGTTCAACTTCCCAGGATTACTTCGTTGCTGTTGGAAAGTCTGCCTTATTTCACTCTTTTCAGCTTTTCAGTTACCTTGGGCTTTCTTTGTATTGGCTTTTTTTTTTAACTCTGGTGGATTTATGAGGATTCTGCAGGGTAAATCCAGATAGCTAGACTATTTGTCCGGAGTTTTTTGTTGCACAACTAAAACAAACTTTGAATGTACGTACATACAATACGTACAACTTACATACATTCCCCCAACATGTGTATCCCGAGGCTATTTTTAAAGAAATGCCAATAGACCAGAGCACGTTTTTATTCCATCCCGGATTGCTGTGGGAACTAGCCAGACCCTCCTCCACAGCGCAGTAGAGAAAGGTCTGGCAAAGCAAGACTAAAGGCTTTTTAATGCTTCTGTGGGGGCCCCACGCAGAGCTTTTGCCAGTGGCTGCGTCAGTGGCCTGGTGTTTATACTGTGCTGGGGTGCGGGTCAACTTGTGCGGCGGCATGAGTGTGTGTTAGAGAGAGAAGGGATGGAGTGGCGGCGACTGGCTTTGGAGCGAGTACTGCCTCTAGAGTCATAGTGAGAGAAACAAAGTGTCTGCCATGTGCTTTCTTACCAAGGTGGGAAATCTTTAGCAGAAAAAGTTAACCCTCTTCTTGATTTCTTGTTGTTTATGGAGAAGAAGAACCAGGAAATGAGTCGGGGGAAGTCCAGTGCTACCAAGCCACGGCCAAGAGATATGCATCGCCGCAACGTGTTACATTTTTTGAGAGGTGAACGTCAGACTACGTTAATTTGACGCAGAAGCATGAAGCGGCCATAAATACCAAGCAACCATAACCACAGCAATGCTAATGTTCACTCCAATGTAAGACTCAGATGGGAGCCTGAAAATAGTTACGTTTATTGCCCACATAAAAGACACACATTTTCCTTTAGCATGAGAAATCCATGTTTTGTTACATTATAACATAACACCAATCAACCAGTGGCTCAACAGGAGATATAGTTTGTATTTTTTATTTAAATCTTCATATAACCCATACAGCAAACTGTACAATTGAATTATTCACAATGTGTTAAAAAGAAAATAATTCAATAGCTTTTCTATAGTATTCTGTTGAATTTTTCACATGTTTTACTCAGGTGTGGGTTATTCTAATGTTCTCTTAACACATAAAGTTACTAGTAAAACAAAAGTTTTTTTCCCCGTTTTTTTTTTTTACAAAACCTTACAAAAACTATATTCATAGAAATTCTGCATGTCCACAAAGAAAACCCTGGTTGGCACCAACATAGTCATTGTATTGTTTGAGAGGTTTTCTGCCTAATAATAGAAGCTGTGCAACTCAAAAGAAAGGTATGCATACAAAGGCATACCGTTGGGACTGCTGGAAAATCCGAACTCATATCACACACTGCTAATGGAACACAGGTCATGTAGCTTACACTTTGCATTACTTTTCTCTCACATGTCATACAATTTTTGTGTAAAATGACATTATTATTCACATTAATTTATAAAAAAAAAAGATATATATTCAGTAACCAAACTGACTGAATCAGCCAAATCAGAACCCTGTTGTAAGTCCAACTCATTTTGATTGTGGTGAAATTTTCAATTATTTCCACATATTACAGAGGTGAAATACAAACAAACTTGAGTCGTTAAATCACCTGCATGAAAAGCTACAGTACACATTAGGGTAACAGTAATATTGTACAACCAGGTCCTAATTGGGATTTCAAGAGCTGTAAAGGTCCAGTTACACATGATAAACCCTATTCTCCCTATTCTAAGATATGTCCCCTAAATTCTTGGGGAAGCTCCACATTTCCATTTTATGTTCATCTTACAGAACTCTGTCAGCCATCATAAAAGACGATTTACATACAGGGTCCCATCTGAAGGATAGTAATCCAATATGCCATAATATAATGCATTTTAATTAAATAAATAAGGTTTGGGGCTGTGGAACTGGGGTAAAGTGAAGAAGTACAGTAGGTTAAAGTGACCTCTCTAATGAAATAAATAACATCTATAACATTTGACTGTGAACAGAATTCATATATGACAGTATAAATTTAGCAAAATACATTTTTTTTCCTGCAGATCTTATCTACATACTCTACTTTGAAGGGAATCCATAGACAATTATACAGTGGTCTCTACCAAACCAAGGCTAAGTTTAATAGATATCTGGAGTTTTCTTGAATCACATAGTTATGTTTTTTTAGTCTTGACGTATCAACAACATAAACCTCACAGAGGTTTGCTGTTTGTTCGGCTCCTGGGTGACAGCAGCTCACAGACTCCTTGAATCGTCCTACATCATGACCTTTGCTGAAGATGTACATTTATTCAATGGGCATTAAAGCCAACATGAGCACACAAAATAATCATCTGTCTTTTGTCTATTCAACACATTATCTTTCCGCATGTTTATCACTACACCTATGAATTTAACTCTGTCCACATCCGGTAAAAAACAGAACTTTCAAGTTTGAGATAACCTTAAAAAGTCTGTTAACATTTAAAATCAAAATGACGCTCATAAAGCAAAACAAAAGGTTTCCCTCTAACCCTCTAGATCACACCTGCAAAATGAACTGTTCAAAAATGTGTTTAGAAGTATTTTGGACATTCAATGGTCCTGTAGCCACACGAGTCCTTCACATATTTCAATGGATACGTCACAATTAAATGCACTCAAAAAAACAATATACTTTTTAGGTCACAGTCTCTTACATTTTGTCTCTGTGATTTACAATTAGTTATTAAAAAAAAATACGGAAAACTGATCCAATGGCCTCCAACCCACTCTAGACATACATGTGTATACATGTTTTTGTAGGTACATATGTATGTGCAGAATGCTACTATTTGTATCAAATGTGAGCACCAATATTTGAAATTGTTTGTATAATAGCTCAATATTCTCGTGATTTATCATTTTGCAAATTACACAGGATCAAGGTTATGTTTAAGAAAGATGTTCTATCAGTAAATGATGGACATGCTGTTTTTTTATTATTCCTATACAATGATTGTTTTACATGACAGTGTTGATAGCAATACTGTACTTTTAAGGTGAATTGGTTTGCAAAACCAGCAAATACAGTGCCACTTCTGCGCCAATAGTAATTCACTTTGGAAAATTATTGGTTGGAAAAACATTTATAGCAAGTTCTCTTAATAGTCCCATTTAAACCTCCTCAATTTACTTTGCAATGAGCGCAAGATTAGTGCTCTCTAAAACAAAACAAAAAGAGAAGGAACTGGCCTATACTGTACAGTATCTAGTTCTGTTGAATGATCAGATCTTTGGCAATCAATATTAAACTGATTAAAATACAATCATGTAAAAATCATTTTGACATAAAATGCACTTTTGCTCAAATCAATCTCTGCATCAATGAGTATTTTCTTGTGTCTAACAATGTAGTCAATTTCACATGACAACTTTAACAAACATATTTACTGCTGAACAGTTGTGTCGCCATGGGTTTCCAACAACAATACTGCAGATACTAAAAGAGTTTTCTTACAGGTTATCACATGTGTACCTGTGAACCATGCTTTCAAAAGATCCTGTCTTATATTCTTCAGCTTATGACTCAAAGATAACATAACGTTATGTTCTGCCTTCAAAGGCCATTTGGGAGGTTGTGTAAATTAGCAGGATAAAGGTGAGAACTTGATATCATAATATTAATGTGTGGCAAAACAGATCTCCAATGAAAACTGTCCTTCCTTGTCCTCTATGTATATCTTTCATTTATTGCCATTTTTAAGAAAGCATGTCTTCTTCTTCTTCAGTCCATCATTTTAATACAACTCTGTCTTTTCACTGATTGAGCATTCCTTGAACAATGTGTATTTTCTTGTGTTTTTGTGTTGCGCACGTAAACATCAGACTTGAAACTGATTATTTTGGGTGTATTGTTTTCCCAGAACCCCCCCGTTATTACTTTAACCTCTTGTGATTTGGAATACAGTGGTAAATGTTGTCATACCTGTGTGGCTGATGCTGCCATTTTGAGATGCCCATGTTTTGTTAGTGTCCCCATGTCACTGTGGTTAATGGTGTATCTGGTGGTGATTCCATCTATGCCATTGTCTCTAGTCTCTGGCATGGCCCCTGACACGTTGCTCAGGAGGTTCTTGCCCTGTGGGGAGCACATAGTCATGGGAACACAGGAGTCATCCCAGTGCTGCAGCTCAAGTTGTCCTTTCCTGGGAGTCGTCGGTCGTTGTAGGCGTGCATGTTGATCACTGCATCCGTCTTCACCATGGCTGGAGGCTGAGGCTTGTGTTTCACCCGTCTCTCGCAGGTGAACGACAGTCTGATCTCGTCCATCATGGCACTGCACAAAGACCTCTGGGCGAAAAGGGAGGGTGCGGGGAGGGGTGCAAGAAGGAGAAAAGGGGAGAGGGACGGGGGGGTAAATGCCTTAGCTTTGAATTTTTTCTGACAGCAGAGAGTGTGGACAGTCTAAAGAGCACAAAATGCATTAGAACATAACATTCATGTTGTGTTACTGCTGGTATGTGGATGTGCGCATGTGTCTCCATGGCTGTCAGCCACTTCAAACTGCACCACCATCACATTTAGCCTGCACATGGTTCATTATTGCTTCTGTGTCAGAAAGAGTGAACAAGTATGGGGCAATGAAAATACAACTACTCACTTAGCATGACTCAAATTAGTGAACAGTAAAGCGTGCATGCTATTCTGACATCTCCAATGACTAATAATGGATTAGCTTTCTCTGCTCCAATTTGCAATTATGCCTGTTAAAATAAGTAAATGTTGTGGTGTTATGGCCCAAGTACTCCAAGGGATTAGCCGAAGGCATGCAAATCCTTTTACAACGTGTTTGAACTCAAAGCCATTAATAGAGCACGGCTTTGGTTTAGAGGCTGTGTGTGTAATAAGTATCATAACAAAATAGGCATGGTTAGCAACTTATTTGTTAAAATAGAGGGTAAGTGAAACTGAAATCCCAATGGAGTGTAATTAAATTAATGTTAGACTTATTTTCCATCCATCCAAACCCGACTAAAGATTAAATTGTATGCATTTGATTTATGGGGATATATACCTGCTCACGATCTGCAGTCTTCCTTAGCTTGTAGATGAATTCAGCAATCGCCACAAAGACAGACAGCACTAGGCCAGATGCCAGCACAATGAATATACCACCCAGGTTTTGAATACCCATGGGGCCTGTCTCATGGCGCTCTTCATCCAAGCAGCTGCTCCCACTCCACCACTTCTCCTTCAGCATGTGTAGGCGCCCATCCTCCAAGATGCTTAGGATTGCTATGGTGATTTTGTCTCTGTAAGGGGAGCCTGGAAGCAACATAAGGACCGCTTTACTTTGAAAGAAATGCCAGCTGGATTCTGTGATAATAAGGTTCATAAGCACATTGTGGCATACTGTCTCACTGGTAGCTAAATAAAAAACAGTCAATGCAGCTGTGTTGTCCAAAAAGCAATCTCTCATCCTTCAAAAGGCAACACAACATATAAAAGGTGTTGAATTTTTTTTTATTTGATAGTCTCAAATGTATTTGCAGGTCTTACCTAGAGGAGTGCCGATGCCGTAGCCTTTGCTGTCGATGATCCCTCCCACCTGAGTAAGGTTACAGTTCCTCCTGGTAATGTAATCAATAGTTGTGGACTCCATAATGAGGGCATAGTCTGACTTCAGCACCCTCTGAATCCCATCCTCAATAGACTTTACCAGTGATGTGCTCGGCTTGCTGCTCATGAAGGCCCACATCTTCTCAAAAGTAGAAACCTTAGATTTCTGTAAGGGATAAAAAGAGCCAGTTAACAACATATATGCCTTTGAACCTGATTTGAACAGTCTCTCTTGCTGCAGGTGAGGAACAAGTGGTTGCAAAATATACAGTGCTATTACCACAACTAAATTACTTTCAAAATATTATAGTCATAAGCGTTAATGCTGAAAATACTGCTAACCATGAAACATTGCTGGCCCCTTTGTAGACCTTATGAATAAATTACTTAACACCTGACCAAGTGATTTATATGATTCCTCCTACAGATCTACATTGTCACAGGATTAAAGGACAATAAATTAAAACTTTGCACACATCTATTCTCATAAGTGCTACTGAGGCAGCAATAAAAGAATGCCTCTCCATTAGTCTTGCATCAGACGTGTGGTATTTCATGCAATTTTATATGAGGTCACATTTATGCCATGTCTAATCTTAAATAATTACTGTCTAAAGACTATAAGCCATTTCAGATTGTGAAAGATGCTATTATGAAAAGTCCTCCATTAGGTTTAACTACAGTAGAAGAACAGTCCTAGTTGCTTAAAACAAAAAGTACCACTTAGGATGTATAGCAAGAGTTGCCAAGTTGGCATCTTTGTTACCGGATTTAATGATTTTTGAAGTCCCAGATAAGTACATGAGGTCAACTTATACAGGTAATGCTGGTCCACAATACAGCAATGTACGATTTAAAATGATATAGAAAGCTTTCCCCTAAATGCCTTTTCGCTGCTAAGAGTGCAATATGGCGTGCTGTAAAACCTCCAGTTTCCAATTACCTTTAACAATAGGTGAAAATACTTTCCTTGGAAACCGTTGAGATGCTTACGTGTGCCCTTTGATTAAAGCATTAGTGTATAACTATTTGATATGAATGAATGTCCGTTACATTCAAGCCATTGCCAAATGAGTTGCTACAAAGCTAATTAAGACTATCAGCTCCACATAACTCTCTCTGTATTTCTTAGTATCGCTTTGTTCAGAATATTTGTATTTTTATGATGTACAAGCACAATTCTTTTTCTGTTTTTATTGATATTTATTTAACAAAACAATACCTCCTCAGTGGCTTCCAACCTCTGATTATGTTTGTAATGCAACAGGTTTTTGATAAAGTGGGGCTTGAAGGTTTGGGAACCCCAGGAAAAGATTTCTATTAATGTGCATAAAGAAGGCAAGAAAAGATGGAAAAATTTCCAAAAGGCATCGTATGACACATTAGACATTTGTATAATATGTCACAAAAAGTTAGGTTTTATTTCGATCATTTACACTTTCAAAATAACAGAAAACAAAAAAATGGCATCTGAAAAAGTTTGGGCAACCTGCAGAGTTAATACCTTGTCATCTGAAAACCCTTTGCTATCTTCTATAGCATAAACGTGTTAACGAGGAACACTTTCAAACTATCCTTTATCCCTTCATTGGACTAACTTTGTGGATACAACTGTGTTCGTGCATCAATAAGTAAGTCTGACAATGTTATATAGGATTTATGAATATACGTTAGCAACAGTAGGCATATTCACAATTGTGCTATTTTATGTGCGAGCTAATATTGCTGATCTGTTCATGTGCACTGCAAGAGTTATGTTTCTGTTTACTGAATGCGTTTTTCAGTGCAAATACAACCGAGAATGTAGTTTTATCTCAGTAATTATGGTATATTAGGTTATTAATGTTGCTCTCTTAAAGGCAAACGTTCCCCTGTACTGTTGTTAAGCAATCTAGACTTTACGGCACCGTAGTTAAGTGAAAGTAGGTCAAGTTGTAATATACTGCCTCTACCTCTGCAGCATGTAATACTGTCTATTTACAGAGGGCATTTCAATGTATGCATGACCGTTTCTATGTTAATGGTTAGAACACAGTAGTGTACAGTAGTAGGCAAACATACCCCCCAGTATACTCCATTTGAGTAGAATCCAGAGAATAAAACACTTTAGTATTTTACTGAAACATGAGTTTAGAACCGAATCCATCCAGTGCAATCCATACACCTGCAAAGCCTTTATCTGCTCCCCGGTCTCCGCAGTATTTATCATGCTTCTCTGCCTCATTGAATTGACATCATCAGGCCTTTCTGTAAGTGCAAGGGGCGCAGAAGGAACTCTAGCCATACAACTCTGAAGAGGTAATTAAACACCTGTTACTCCTTCTATTTAAGATGCTACGATTTATCAAATTGCATTGAAATGATCTAAAATAACTTGCTGTTACATGGCTTTTCAGAGGAAGAGAAAGTGGATTTCTTTTCAAGTTGCCAACAAGTTGAGTTGGAGACGGGCATGTCATGTCTGTGAACAATCTTGCAGTTTTGTAATTAGTATATAATATATATAGCCACTACGCTACAATCTTTGGGGGCATAAAAACTAGGGCAAGCAGATGCCCTGGAAGAATCAATTTATTTCTATCTTGCTATTGAATATCATAAACTTATGGACTATCTTCAGTGGAAATGTGCAGTGTTTTCATTTTCTTTCTTGGAGAAAGTGTAACTCTGTTACATGTGTTATTCAGCATCACAGTAGCAGCAGCATCTAAAGCAAAGCTTAAAATAATAAAATAAAGTCAAAGACCCTGCAGGCATGCTGAAACTTCGGAATAAAAAAATCATTATGGAGGAACACATCAAACAGTGTAGAGAAGTGGAGAAGCTGAAGAATTTGCCTTTGCTGTGGGAATTAAGATCTAACTGGAAATATATATAGATTTTTTTTCCTTTGGAAGCATAGGCATACTATATAGAAAGAAAAGTTTTTTTTTAACAAAGTCAACTTAACTAAGATTCAACAGATTTTGTAATTTCTTAACATATAGAACATTATTTTTAAGATTGTGATTATTTTTTAAGTTTTTGCTTGCCATGCTTCAACTACAATATGGCTGCACACTGTAAAAGATTGTACATGACAAAACCAATTTCAATAATATCCACATTGCCCCTTCAGGATTTTACCCAACTAGTATGTTTTTTTCATTTAAAACTTTATAACAATAATTTAGCTTGACCCACTAACAACTACTCCTTCTTGTGTGTACTATACCTTGAAGAAAGACATGGTTGCGCCATCTTTGACCACACCATACTCAATCTTGGTCTGCTTAGCGATGTCATCGGCTGAGTCCACAGGCGAGTCCATTCTCTCCACAGTGAGAAAAGCGGCTAAATTTGCCGTATAGGAGGATATAATTATGAGTGTGAAGAACCACCAGATCCCACCGATGATCCTGGTCGACAGGGCTTTGGGCATCAGTTCTGAGCCTGTACACAACACAAAGTGAGAGACTAGCAATTATCTAAAATTGTACCTGCCAACTATGTTACCAAATTAAACAAATGCAGAAACATGATCACTTGCGTTTTTGTTAATTAGCCTTCAAATGTTTTTGGCACTACTGCTGCTGATTAAGGCGCTGTCAGTGTGGAAGAGGATATTGAAGCCAGTTTGGCAGTTTAGACAAACTCTTAGCAAATAATTCAGAATGGGCCGATCAGACCAGTAAACCCTGTGTTCCTTAGGCTTCTAAATTAAGTACAAAAGCCTTTCTCAGCTCGTGAAAGCCTTTAGAGTTGACAGCAATAACTTTAATTAACTCACTATTTCCTCAATCACACCTAAAGACAACTATTATTTGATGTTGCATTGAGATCTAACTTGATAACAATGTGTTTTCATTGAAAATATATTCATCAAAAGCGTTTGAGGGAATATTAAAAAAAAACTAATTTCATTTTTTCTAGTATGGTGTGAGCCCAGTATATGCTCCAATTATCATTAAGAATCTGATTCATATACAATATACAGCTAGGTTACTGTTCACCACTGTAATCACGCCTAATACCACTTGCTACTTAAACATGGCAGCATTAAGTTAGCAATGTAGATAGATCGATTGATAATTAATAGCATTTGCAGACAAAACTCTTGTCTGAAATGAGTTTTGAAGAACCACTTGGCATACAAGTTGATCAGTGGAACCAGTGTTAATGTAGGATGTGTGATGTCATATCATATATAAATTAGCAAAACCAATACATTACAATGCAGGACATAGCAGGTGTGATCCACATAACTATAATTCATGTTCTTATTACGTTACCTCACACCTAATCAGGTTTACCAGATGTACACAATAAAGTATACAGTATATAAAATAGAAAGCGAGATAAATCCAAGATATAGTCCATATAGCCAGACTGACGGAACACATCAGCATCAGCCTTGACTTTGAGTGGTCCTCTGCTGAGTAATACTATGTTTACAATGGCTCACTGACTGGTGTTAAAGTTACTTTATATCTCATCTCTGACAACCTTTAAAATACCCTTGCGCTTTGTGCACTCTGTTACTTTACTGAGAAGATTTATGAGGGCAATTCTAAAGAGTAACAAGCCCACAGAAGGGGGGGCAGAGTGGTCAGTTCTTTAACCTCTTCTACCAAATTTGATTGGATTTGTCCTCTATCGTTTGACAAAGACGTTACATGGTTGCAAACAAGGTATGACACTAGCATCCCTTCATTCACTATGACTTCACAGAGGGAAGATCCAGATGCATTCTCTGCTTGCACTAAAAATGGAGTGAAGCAACGGGTAACTCAATTGAATTCCACACTATAAAGTGCCATTGTCAGCAGGGAACAGTATATGGTGCTGCATCAGAGCACTAATAAATACAAAAAGGCGATCAACCATATGGTGCCAGGGACATAAAACTGTGTGAAAATGCCATACATTTCCTTGAGGAAGGACTCATATCTAGTAAACCAAGGAAACATAAATTTTCTTTCAGGAAAGACAAGTCTGATACTATTTCAGTCACCAAAACATAATCTATCTCACTGACTGCTGCACTGTGCTATGTGCTCACGTGAATGCTGTACATAAGTGCCTATAACTATGAAGACAATTACGGTACAAAACAGTGCAAATATCATTATGGGAAATCTGCATTTTTTAATTTTGAAATCAGCTTTTTTTTTTATTGCTTTTCAGAAATTGTTTTGAGAGATGATATTGTGAACAATGTAGGCAATAAAAATGTAGCTTGTTCCAAAAATTAAACCAAACTATTGTAAATTATTGTTCTACAATAAAACAAAATCTGATTAATCAATGGAATAATCAGTAGAATACTTGATTATTAAAATAATCGATAGCCGCAGCCCTACATCTCGGAAAATCAAGGAACAATGTCAGTGAGAATGAGAGAATTGGGAATAAGTCGGCTCATAAATCAAATATACTTTCTGAAATTACTTTATGTAGGGAAACCAATTTACGGGGAATGATCAGACATATGTTTGTTGTGAGTAAAAGCCTACTGAGACCCCCAGGATGCATTTGAAGTACACAGAGTGTTTGCTTTTGCACCTCCACATATTTTGCGTTCTTTGTCTTGTCTATGACACCTCCCTCCCACAGACAAGCTGGTAGATTTTTTTTTTTTTTTGGGATCCCTTCAAACATCCATTTGCATTTTAAACATGTCAAGGAAATGGCTTTCGTCTCGGCTGCTGTCACTGTGTTTGGCAGACAGGCAGAGGATGTCTGTTTATGTGTCACACAAAAAAATGTCCTCGCTGCAGCTACCTACATGCAGCATGTGTCACGGAAAGCCAAAATCAGTCTGTCAATTTTAAACTGAGACAAATAATGTTAAAGATCATTATCAAGATATGTTGAATTTAAAAAATCATGTAGAAGCAATTATGCAACATAAGGAACTATGCAACATATGTCCATAATCATTATTCAGATGCTAGAGAACACACTTGAACTACATATTAACGTTGATATTCCGATGGGAATATTTGTACTCAAGGATCTATGAATAAAACAATGATTAGCAGCAACTTCAGTTAACTGTTATAAATATGAGATACATGGAGCCCAGGCATTGACAGAAAACACTGTGAGCCATGATACAAATTATAATAGGGAGTTCTAACCAGTTTAGTTTAATATTAAAGACTACTAACTAGCTCATTTTGTTTTTATTCTCCAACTCCTCTGCCTCCCAGCACCTTGCTGCTACTCATGCATCCCTCTGCTTGCTCTGGCAAATTGGCAGAGCTGCTATGCAGTTTCACAAGAGTGCTGCCGAGCTTCTGTGCTTAATGAATTGCTGAATGTGTTTGCTATCCTATGGGCAAAGATCCACTGCTGAGTCCTACTAAGCCTCTTTGATTTGTCTTGTTACATAGAGGTTAAGCATTTTATTACTTGAGTCTTTTTTTTTTCCTCCACAGTTGACTTCATTATGTCATTTCTGGGCCTTCATTTGCTTACCTATCCCTTTTAAGGGACACCTAGCAAATGGAAACCTGTTTATATCCACTTGATTTTTCAGTCAAAAGGTAGAATTGATTTTGTGGTGTGGGATTTGGTAATACTTGTTGGGTTCTTGTGCTTAAAGAAGAAATAGCTTATTGTTTTTCTTACTGGTGTGAGAATTATACTTTAGCATTAAACAAAAACACAGTGACATTTAATTGGTGGGCTACTTGTTGGACAGTTAGGAGTGAGACATATGGATTCTCTACAGTGGGTCACTCTCAGTGCAAGTCTTATGGCGCTAAAACATCACATCAGCCAGCGTAGCATGGCTGCCAGCTTGCATTTGTCAGACATGTTCCTCAACTTACCCTTTTCATTGGAACATACAGATAGCTCTTGAGCAGGGCCAGCAACTGTGTTATGGGGAAATTAATGCAGCAATGTTTTCCATCCTTACTTGACAATCTCTGACAAGTGGCTGGCACCTACTCTTCCCTTTTTAAACAGCAGGTAGGTGACAACAGCTTTCCTTTGTCATGTAAGGCTGAGCTCTGCGGTTGTTCTTGACAGGTAAATGTCTTATGAAACCATCACAGAATAGAAATCATGGAGCTTGTCAGTTAAAGTGGCAGAAAGAGGGAGCTAGCAGTGCACAGGTAAAGGAGGGAGGGGTGGGTGGTGTGATAGAATTGTTTCTGACAAGGAAGAGGATGTGTGCGCCACCAAACCTTGTTGCATTAAAGATCCAACTCCAAACCAGAAGCTGTTGAGAAGGGTAAAGTTGTTCTCCACCACATCTGATCCGGGGTTACAAGGATGAGCGTCATACCATTCATACGGGCTGAACCTGGGAACGAGAAAGGAAGTTGGAAAGCTGTTTTAAAACTTTATCGGGTATGAGATCTGAGAAAATGCAAGAATTGCATCATCTTAATCGGTAATGAATACCATTCCTTCCTCAAGAAGAATTTCAAGAACTGAATTATTCTAGCTTGAGAGCTATTCTGAGAGTTAAAGCTATTTTAGAGTTCCGTCTGTGGTTTGGAATAACACAACTACAGTATTAGTTGCAGTAGACTGCAGAACAGCAGCAGATCTACGAAGCAGTACTTAAAGCAGCATTAACTGAAGCCAAATGGCGGGGGCAATACAAGCTATAAACACAACCTTGACAAACCTTAAGAAGTTCTTATGGCAAACATGCTAGCAAACATTTGCCTATTTACATGTCCAGTCAATAAAGAGCAGGTCATTGCTAGCATTATTTTAAAGTGGTTTATGGCCACATGATAATGTCCGACATTGACTCTGTTTTGGTCTCCACCTTCTCGTAAGTGAAATATCTGGCTCGTAGTTGTAAGTTTATTTTGGCTACTATTTGGTGCTGGGCAGTCAGCAATTGATCGTTTTATCAGAGCTTTATCACTGAACAGCTGCCTGCTGGATACAGAATTGATTAAAGCAGTAACAGCGGTAACACACTGCACTCAAAGGCACCAGAAATAGCCGGGAAGCCTAGATTTGGGCCTGATCACACATAGGGTACCAAAACCCTGTATTAATATGGCACAGGTGCCTAAACAATTGGTATCTACCAAAGGAAATAGCAACTTGAATTTCAGTGCATCCTTTTAGGGACACTGAAATGCCTGTGCTCCTCTCTGATGCTTGCGATGGTCACAGCCAGTGTGGCTGGAGAGATTGGATAATATGGATGCCGGAATGAAAATAGCTCCGCTTCTTGGCACTTTAGCATGCGGTGTGTTTCTGGCAAAAGACTTAACCTGACGATTAAAGGTGTGGTCCATGAACACCAAAACAATGTGATGAAAGACATTAAAAAAGCTCTGTAAAGCCAAGAGAAAATACAGAGTTTGATGATAGTTTTCTTTGTATTCATCATTAAAGCGCAGCAGCTTTTAAACTTAAACCTCCATTGTTTACATAAAAACACTGACTACAGTAGTGCAGATTTAAAAATGTGACTTTGTGTGCTCTCATAAAGTAGGCAATGATATGACCAACCACAAAAGGTTGGATTTTTCGTAATTGTTTTAATAAACTCATTAAGATCTGTTTAAAAAAAACTGTTTTTTTTTTTTTTTTATTCCTCTTTTCAGTCAACTTTATTATGGGATCCTAAACTTATGAGCAGCACTGTATATGCTATAAGTCCAGTGGTTTCATGGTTTCAAGTGTAAAACTATTTTTAAATGTCGCATGGAAACATTTTGAAATCCACTGGTCCTGGTTTAACCTTAACTCAAAAAACCCTCAACTATTTCTGATATACATTATATAAAAGTTGACCAAGAAGACACATAAATCAAATTTTTCAGAGGGTATAAAATGTTATGTTTGAGAATGTGAGGCATAAAGACTCCTCTTGAAGTCACATGAAACCATAAAGCAAGCATTTTTCTATATCTGTACCATTTAGGTTGACACCTGCTGAAGATGATGCACTATTGCACAAGCCATCTTGAGAGACAGATTCTGAGATAAAACATGCTAAATGTCACTACTTTCCCCTTTTGAAATGTGTTTATATAATGTGAACAATCTTTTTCTGGCTCTTTATTCTGAGTGCTCTGAGTACAATTGGATCCCTTAGACTCCAGATAGTATCTCCACGAAATGTGGCATATCTGTTATTTTGATAAGATGAAATAATAATTTCTATGAAAGAAAAAAACAGATACAGTAAGTAACTACAGTTTTGTCCTCAACACCGTTACCCACAATGGTGAGTCCCTGAATGCATATCAATTCTGAGGGACCATTGTTATAAATCTCTGGAAAACTTTAATTAATTGAAATGTACTGTATATTTTTCAAGACAGATACACTTCAATCTAATTACATGCTTCAGAAATATTTTCAAATTTGTCAGCAGTCTATTTAAATCAGACACTCAACAAGACTGATGGTTAATCATGAAACGGCTCTAAAATTGAGTCTTTTCCAATCATCATTCAAATCTTCTCATTTTAGTTAGCAATCAATGGACAATAAGAGGGTGCTTTTTCCAGCATTTAAAATGACCTGCACGTGCTGAAGTATCCATCTTATTGTTACGCAATGTATGTTTTATGCTCATTCAATGCCCTTTTAGGGATGCAGCCTTTCAGCTATCTAGGCCAGCCAACATCAAAAACTGATGCAACAATTTAAGATGATTTTGTGCTCATTTGAAGTAATTCCTGAACGGTTTTGGTTTCAAAAACAACGAATGAGGATGGAGGAGTGCAGCTGTTTGCTCTCAAGCCCCAGAACTCCTTTCAGTGACGGCTTTTCTAGAACTTCCTCAAGGACCACTTTGCATGCGAAGCAGGAGGAAATATTCACAATGATACTAACAGGATATTTATCATATTCACAACCCCAAAAAATATACTTTTTAGCCAGTCAGAGAAATGATTTCCATCCATAATAATTGTATGGCTTAATATTGCCAGGAATATATAAAAATTGTATGTAAATGCTGATGATCAACTATAAATAGCCTCCTTTTGATGAAATCAGATTTGCATCAGGTATGTATATCTTTTCTCTTTGTACTGCTAAATATGATCAAAATGTTATCCTTTAAGTATATCTTCTTTTTAAACAATTGTTTTAAGGCGTGTCATTTAAAGCTGCATTGCCAATTCCAAAGACATCACACAGGAAACAAAAAATTGCATGGATAGAACTTTGAATCTCAATTGAAGATCTCTCTTCTATTCCTCCTCCCACAGCTGGGCTGTAGAGAGACCATGCAGACATAACTGCCTTGATCACTACCCAGCAGCTAACTGTATGAGAAACTGGCAGGTGTACTCAAATCTTAGGCTGTGATGATAACCGAGTAAATTACTATGTCTATTGAAAGAACTCAAGGAGAAATTTATGACGGACTGATAGGACAAACTTATAGACTTACCTGGCAATGACAAAAAGGACGCAGCTAACACCCAGGTAGGCCAAGAGGATGTAGACCCAGATGTCAGGAGTCATGGGGTTCAGGAAGGAGAAGAAGCCGTTTTTGGTGGTATTGGGTTTGCGATACACAATGCTTATTCCCATGCTCATGAAGGGCTTTGAGAAGTCGATGACCTTTTCACGCATGTAGGTGATGGTGAGAGGAGCCACTGCCAAGTCTGCTCTCTGTGACGGAAACATAAATAGAGAATTGCTCTGATTTATATTTTAATATTGGCAATGGTTTTCAATTGGGGACTCAAGCAGCGTTCCACTAGAGGATGCAGTGTGTTTCTTTTGGTCTACCACCTGAAATACTGTATTTCACCAGTTAAGATATTCATGATTCCCAAAATATAACTGACTTTGGGGATCTCCGGACTATTCCGCTATTACCACCACGTGGTTGACGTGTGGCTTTGAGTAAAATGTCTTAACAACAATTAAATGAATCATAAGGTTTGTTACACACATGCATGTCCCCATTCTGATACATTTTAACTTCATAAACTTTTCATTTAGCTTTACTATCAGATTAAAAAAATACGAAATACCTGTTAAACAAATGGCCTTCCTATCAGCCTCAGCTGTTCTTTTACTGCTAATTAGTAAATATTAACATCCTAAAATGTTAAAGGAGATGGTGAATATGATAAACATTATAGATACTGCATGTTAGCATCGTCATTATGAGCATGTTAGCATTCAAGCTTAGAACAAGGCTGTATCTCAACACTGTCTCACAGAGCTGCTGTTATAACACAGATACTGTGGGTCATTTGTTGGAAGACTTTAAGTTGCAGGGCTTTATAACGTTTGACTTTTATTCAAAGTTTGGATACATGCAAACATATGTGTCAGTGGCATACTCTGTAAAACTTATAATCTCTTTGATGGCACTTTTGGAAAACTATATTTTGTTCCATCTATAAAGCCAATATCTACTGTCAATAAAATAACATGAAACCAAACAGCATTACTCAATGGACACGGCTGAGCATGGCAGATAAGTTGCAGTTACTATCATATGCGTATGACTGCATATTCAGAAGGTTACCATTGAAATTGGCGGCCCCACAACTCCCCTGCATCCCGTCTGGACAGGAGGTTAATGAAACCAGCTGCTTGGTTCACGCTCGGATACCTCTCCAAGAAACAACACAACTCACAAAGGGAGGCTTTCATTTCTTCCTACGTACTGAGCGCCGAGAGAGAAACAACATTCAGCATTTACAACAAGTAAAATGAGATCTCATGTCATGTTTTGGATTTTTATGCAAAACCATTAGCCCTCACCCCCACAGGAGTTGAATCTGCTGGTTCCAGAACACACACAACCATCATAGTCTGAATAATGCAGCCGTGTCCAGCATACTTCTTTTGAACTGATGTTGTGTGGCATCTCATTTGTTTTTATATTACTTTTATTTTTTTAAATACTCAGTTTCTAGACCTTAAGGCTGTTCTTAACATGAGTTTAACTTTCACTGTGGCTTCAACAGTTCTTCCATCAGATTTGTGTGATAAGTACCACATAGCAGTAAACAAAGATCAGAAAGAAAACATTTCTACTCTGAGTGTGGCAATGCGGATTATATACTCCTATGGTCAGCACCACGACAGCAAAATACACGGTGGCCTCTGAAGAGAGGAAAAGATGGGGAAAGCAATGCGTCCTGCAGTGCATCTGCTGTCTCTCTTAAACTATTTAAATGTGTTCATAACGTTCTGCTCCCTCTGTTCTCTGCTGCCGACTGCAGCTTTGAACCGACCTGCCACTCAGCCGGAAGATCAACCAGCATGCTATTCCAGACATCCCTACGGTGGGCTAATATACATGCCGCACGTCCTTGTTCTTCTTACTGCTAAGGCACACAAACTGGGCACAAGCAAGATAACCTGATAGTGCCCTGCTGCGTCCCACATGGCTCTGTGTTATCTGGGTTTGCAGATGGTGGGGTTAGTGGTGTTCTCCCTCCGGACCTCCTCACCTGGTGATAGCCTGGAGGATTCATAAAGTTACAGCTACAGTAATACGATCCATGCCTTTCCAATCCACTGACTGTACACTAAACATACCTGAGCAGTGGAATGTTTCTTATTGACCAACAGCATTGCACATTAATACATTTGCTCCAGTACCAAACATACATAAATAAATACCACTTACAAACAAGGCTTTTTATCCCTCAATAAACATTTGCAAATTATGCTACAGTCTGTAGATTCAAATACAGACCGTATGCATTTTACAGCACGCAATCACAATGCTAATATGAATGTTGTATAGCAACTTGCATATAGCGCTCCTGTGTTGCTCCTTTTCTTCTTTTTAAGGAACATAGAGAGCAGATACAAGAGCAGATTTTGCTTCAGTAGAATGTGGTGCACTTGCAGAGACACACTTTGCTGAACAATCCAATGGTCACCACAGATAACAGAGAGCAATCTTTGCTACAGGAATGCTGAGAGAATATAAAAAAGGTCCACTTTGCAAGTTAAACATGCATTTACAAAACCCATGGTGAGTAATGAATGCACAGTGTGATGTTTCTGTGCACAACAGTGTGGGTATTCCTCTTATATAAAGCAGTCTGATATCAAGTATACAAAGGGCTAATGATAAAGCATCTGCAATGTAATCAAGAAATTGTTGCTTTGCATAAGCAGGACATTCAGAGAGTGGTAGCCTGGAACTGTGATTTACTTAAGGGGGCTTTGACAGGCGGGACAGACATGTTTGCTGTGGAGGCAGTTAAACCTTTGCCCTCGCAGCTAAAGGTTAACTCTTCTGACCACCAGGTCATCCTGCTGTCTCAGATCAAATTCTAAATGGCACTTGCCAATTCACTCGGGCTCACATGCTTTCTTTATTTACCAAAAATTCCAGCATAAAAACACAATATATGTGTGTACCCAAAGAAAGGCTGGCTACAACCTTCCAGTGTATCTGTAGAAGCAAATATTAATTGCCATGACAGAAACAAATGATGTGCTAAGCACGCTATTAACATTTATATCACAGCTTGAATAAAGTGATAATCTATTGTGACTAAATCAAGTTCAATAAGGCCTGTTGCATCATTTAGCACCTTCTGAACAATGCCCTTTGGCACTGCAGTGAGCTTTGTGACTACACAGAGAAAAATAAAGGCTGTATATTACACAATGCTAAATTGTTGTAATGGACAACATTGCAGTTTACCATTCAGAAGCATAAGTTAAAAGTGAAGGAAATTGCAAAATAGTATCATTCATCCAAAATGTAGGCATACAAACACTTAGGGCCCTATCTTTCACCCAGCGCAGCGAGGCGCAAAACCCAACACATGCGTCTTTGCCAGTTTAAGACCAACGCAGTTGTTAAGGTCCCATCCAGCGCCCACGTTGTTTAAATAGCAAATGCATTGGCACACATCTTTGCCACTATGGGCATGCTGGTCTTACAGGGAGGTGTGTTCAGGTACATTTTTGGCGTATTTCTATCTTGAGGCAATGGGAAGTGATTGCGCCATTGACCAACAAAAACCTGGTCTAAAGTCAATAACGCTGCTTGGTATTGTTTTTTTTAACAGCGCATTACTGAAATGATCCTAGGCGGATGCACAGCCCGTGCACATTACTCATGTCAGACTCACACACACACAAGGAAGTGTAGCAGCACAAAAACATGCAAAAGATTACAGATACAAATATCATCGTGCATTATGTTGTGATGTTGTATTGTATATTATGTTTGCTGTCTGCATTGTTTCTTTTCGAGAAAGAGTGTGGTGGCGCTGTTTCATTGCTGCCGCCCGTAGGCTTGCTCCAACCTAAGTCAAATTCCTTGTACGTCTGTCATACCTGGCGAATAAAGTTTATTCTGATTACAGTGCAAATCCCCCGTCATAATAGCAATGCGCCAAGGTACAACAAGGCCTGGCTGTTAAAGGGAATGGGAGATTATACTCAGTTTGGTTTATTGCATGTTCCACCCAAAACACATCTATGATTAATGAAGACGCTAACGCTGTTGAACCATGCACCTGGACCCTTTTTTCCGCCATCAAACTAGCAAAAGACGATTTGGGCACGCCGTAAATGCACCTGCGCCATCCGCCTCACGCTGTGCGCTTAGATCGTTAAAATAGGGCCCTTACTCTTCCTGTTAGATCCCCTTCACCATGTTACAAAACTTGATGAACCACAGAGATGATTGACAGCTTACAACTGAATTTATTAAACTCAAGTCTTGTTCTCATGAAAAAGATTCCAGTCAAGCATTTTTTTTATAATTCTGTAATAAAACTATGATTTATGAAGCTACATTATTTGAGCTGATAGCATGCATGTATGAGCCTTTTGTTTCAGCCCCATTTCATCAGCTAAAACCAACCGTCGGATGCAAAACTCTGACCTTATGTTACTCTGTGACCCTTTTTTAAAGTATAGGCACTGATCCCTGCTAAAGTGCCATACATCGTATCTGTCTGTTTTATAATGAGGGGGCTGTGGCTTTTCAAGAGGTTATTAACACAAAGTAGAAGTAGAAATAAAGCTTAAATGTTATTAGCTCAGGAAAAGAGATCTGGTACTTTTGAGGTTAACTCCCAAATAATATGTAGCAGTAGTGGCCTCTCATATTTTCCAGGGTTGGATCTCTTGAGCTTGAGTTAAAGTTTATATTTCAGGTCTGCTGAATCACGATCAGCTTATCCATAAAGCCAGGGGTAAGGAAAGCACCAGACCACAAAATGGAACCCACTAAAAACTCACAAAGAAGACGTCATTCGATAATGAGCAGTAAAAGCAATAACTAGAAGTATAGATTTTAATCTTCACTTCTGTTGCTATTTACAAAAGCAATAGACCTGCACACGCAAGAATATATGCCTAAATGCACCTCTTTAACAGTATTTATCTGCTAATTTATAGTTTCTCTTAAAACGCTAGCAAATGGAGACTCTCATCGATGCTTGTTAGCTCAGGTTCATTTTTACAGTAAGTCAGTCCGTAGGTCTCAATCACCAAATGTTTCTTTTTTACAAAACGCATGTAAACTATCTGTCACAGATGATGAACATTATCTGTGAAGACAAGCACAAGCTACCCTTTAAACCAAAGAGCAGACTAATACAAAGAATGTATGTGCTGTTTAATAATGGAGTATAGCATCTTTATTTCGTGCCAGCATTCTCCACCTTTAGCTATCCATTTGTTCCCCTCAAGGTTGTTGTTTATTAACATGCATCTTGTAAAAAGCTTGGATGGAGAAATAAAGTGCTGCAGTGGGAGCCCACCTTTCCCACCTCTTTCAGCACCAAGCCATTGACTCCTGCCATACGATTCCTTGCACTAAATGCCACTTAAGCTATTGCAAGTTTTCAGCTGAGTACAGCGTTGACCTCGTGGGGCTGAGGACAAAGCGAGAGCACTAACAGAGACACTTATGAAATGCCAGCAGAGAATTGCCACCATCACTTGGATGTGACGCTGTTTCACGGCCGCTGATGCTTTGAGTTTGACACAGACAGCTGGTATTGCCCACTGTGCAAGAGGATTGCGGGTGTGCTGTGTGCATCCTTACAATATATGCATGATCCCATGTTCATCCTAGATTTCTGGCTTATCCAGCTGAAGGAAGTGGTTTTGTCTCACTGAATGGCATCGCAACACTTTAGGCAACCTTGACATAATTGTGCCTTAAATGTGACTGACAGCTTTGCGGGCCCGTCCTGACTTGTACTCAATCATAACTATATCCCTGCCCTCTCAAAGGACATGCAATTCTGCTCAATGCCGTGGTTTTCTAAGTTTGTGTGATGATGTAAAACATTTTTACAGCACATGAATCTGCTTAATTTTATAGATGCAGCACATAATGGAGAAATTGATGTTGCCAGTTAGATAAGATATAGATACTGTACCTCACATGTCTGTACAATAAATATGTAACTGGAGCCAACAGCAACAGCAACAGCATAGAACCTAGAAATAAGGAAACACTGCCTGACTCTGTATAAAACTAACAAAACCGGAAGCACCTTAAACCTCACTAATCAGTCCATCCAGGATTCCGCTGCCTTTTTTTGATATTGTTGCAGCCCAAGATGCCTGCTGTTGCAGGAGCTTTTGTAAATAGTTACAATTACAAAAATTGTGATTTTTTTTTTGTGTTTTTTTTGTAGTACTTTAAAAATCAAAAGGAAACTTTTTTTGTTGTTAAATTACTCTGGTCTGAGTTTTCCTAGTAACCTTACCAAAAAGGCTCAGGATGCTACAAATGTTGGTATAATATGAAAATCAATCAATCAAAATGTATTTATATAGCACTTTACAGCAACTAGCAGGTATCTTAAGTGCTTAACATCAGAAACCAAGAGTAAAAACATATCATACAACCGAAAGAGTGAACATAGAAAACAGTAAAATCTGAAAAGGTTACAAAGAAACAAAAGATTGAATTTGTCACACCACTGTTACCTATTAAAAGCAGGAACACAGGACGGTCTGAAATGATTTGCAATGTCTTTAGCTGAACGTTTTGTGGGTAAATGTGAGATGTTCGAGTCACACACAAATCCCCAGAAATACGGAAATGAATTTGGCCACGTACGTGTTTAACATCAACCCGTTCTCCCTCGCGTTTGGTCAATGGTGATTGGTTGAATTGGCCCGATGGCAACATCGCAACATTCTGGAGGGACTAACTAACATAAAGCGGAGTGTTTAGTCACAGCAAAATCCCAATCTAAGATAAGCTAACCGGCTGCTGGCTCTAGTTACATATTTACCATACAGACATGAGAGTGGTATCGATCGCCTTATCTGATACATGCAAGATAGCAAATAAGAATGTTTACCAAGATGTCAAACTATTCCTTTAAGGAAAAATGTGAAGCAGTCAATATGAAGTACAACTTACATGCTCTATAAGTTCCCTTATCATGCCGTTCCACTGGCCCTTGTCGTCCTGAGAGCCATATCTCCCGTCAGGCACGAGGCGGATCTCATACGTGAAGCCCAGGACATTGGCCAGCTCTTTGAGCAAGTCAATGCAGAATCCTTCAAAACGGTCGTTCCCAACCAGTGCCTTGTCAGACTTCTTAAGCATGACGTATGGCTCCTCCTGCACAGACCCAAAAGACCAAATGAAAAGCAATGGAGAGGTCAGCTTTTTCAATTTCTTTCAGCACATGCACTTAATTGAAGCAAAGTGATCTGAGCTGATGAGTTGCTGTTGCATTTAACAGGCAGTGACAGCAGCTTCAAGTTCAGCGTGCGGGTACAGCGAGTGTTAAATTATGAAAGACTGCTAACATTTTTCCTACACTGATTTATTAACAAAAGAAGACCTGAGTTAATTTAAGACTATATCATAAAGTAGGTGTTCTGCTATAGTGATGGTAATGCACACAAATAAAATGTTTATGCTATTATTGTGCCTGCAGGGTAAAGCTAACTAAACCTGCTTTCTTCCTCACACTGCTGTGTGTTGACCTATTTTGCTGGTGCACAGGTCGGTTCCTTTTATGGTCAGGTAGCTTACACTCTTTACTGGCCTGTAATATCCTGCCTGGCTGCTCATAATTTGTGCTGTGTAAAAGCTTGATTAGGAAAAGAATGCCGCTGTCAAATGGATCATGCCCACAAAGTTGCCTTCATGATTTGACACCAATCTCCAAATGGAAATCAACTGAGCTGATGCCTGCAGTAACAATGACCAACTCAAATACGCCTATAAATGATTTCCTATTTAGTATCTGTTACCATTTCCCTGTCAAATAAACTTGCATGTCCCGCTGTGCATTTCAAAACATGTTGGTCCATTTATGCAAGGGCTATAATACAATTTATTTCCTCCAGAAGCAGCGTAATTGATCCTTAAATGATGGTGACCTTTGCTTGTGATTTTTTTGTTTTTCCAACTGCAGCTTGTGTGTCACTTTGTAAAAAGACATAGTCAAAGAATACAAAATAGGCAGTTACAGCACTCGTTATTCCCTCAGGGATTTCTTTTTTATGGGGGAAAGTGGAGGTGATGATCAGGGCGGAGGTGAACGGGGGGTTGGGGGGATGGGGGGGATGGGGGGTACATCATGTGCAGGTTAGGCATGTGGACACAGTTACACTATTTATTAAACATTAAGCAGGGCATAATTTATTCTGCAACTAAGAAAATAAAAATGTCTAGAAAAACATAATTAAATAATAAACATCTTCAATTGTTTTCCATCAAAATATGAAGCCACTTGGACATCACATTTAGGGATGGCCTCTTAAAAAATAATAAGATATGAATACTTGATGACTATGCATTTAGAAAGCTTAGCCACAAACTTTGCTCAAGTTGTCCAATTAACTTGATCAAAAAGTTTGCATGTTAAGGGAAAAAGTCATTACCATCTGTTTCGAGCCTTCCAATTCTTGCTATTCCCCAAGGTTTGGACTCAAATCAAAGTGTTTATACCAGTTCTACCCTCACAGTCGCAGCATGGGCGTGCATAACAGAACATGGAGGGAGGTGGGCTTGCGCAGAGACATTACGGGCAATGGAGTGCAAACAATTAATGTAAGGGGGAAAACACATTAAGTGCCTAAATCTCTTCGACAAAGTTATCACTATAAAACTGTCAGACGTCTTGTTCATGCATCACTGGAATCAGTTTGATGCAATGTCATTACACTAAGAGGGGAGATTGATATTAAACTTGATACTCTCTTCAGCAATATGAAAGTAGGCAATCTTATCATCATAAACTAATGATTCACAACGAAATAGCAAATTGAGACATGCCGGAGATACGCAAATGCACTTTCAGGAAAAAAAATAAGTAAAGCATTTTCGGGAAACATGTAATGTTACTGAAACACTTGAGCTACATGGAGAAAAAACACATCTCCATTTACTGCACTCTAACTACAACATAAAATTAGCCAATCTTGACACTTCCTAGTGCAGAAGTTCAACATTACACCATTTAAAATAATTAACATAGATGGCACCTGATAGGCATTAATCATGTCCTGCCTTGACCTCACTTGTCATAATTACAACCTTGTGGTCCAATATAGGGATAATGATAGTGTTTATCGTTGTAGCTTGTTTATCTGTCCTGAAAAGGTATGGGGGGAGGACCTGTGTCGGCACCTCCCTGATAGCTCCACAAAGACCCCAACATCTAGTGACAGTGTTAAGTACATACAACTGGCGATCTACAGATGGATGCAATGTGCAGTTAGGGGAGGGATCAATTGGTTCTCTCTATCTGCACATGTAATTATTGTATTCTCAGGAATAGTTCATTCTGTATCACTGTCTCCTTATGTGTTTAGTGGTTTGCTCCAGGTCCACTCATTTAACATGCTCATGATGTCACTGATAACTGAAGTTTCTGTTGCTAAAACTGTCAAGCTTCTCATTCTCGCATGTCACACTTAGGCGGTTAATGATTGTAGCGAAGTCACCATTTTAAATTCTTACTATTTTTTTGAACCATGAGCCCTTGATTATAGACAAAAGCAGACTTCTCATTCCTAACCGGCGCTCAGCTGAAACAAACTGTCTGGCTTTTATCAGCTGTTGCTAGATACTCTAGATAAGCAAGCAAACATTAGCTCCATGAGGTTGTTGAAAGCACCATCTGCTTTAATGTGTCCAGACCGGGCTGGGGGATACGGCCAAAATCTTCCATCCCAATACACTGTAGGTGTTTTCATTTCTTGATAACTACAGTGTGAAACATATGGTAAATCTTCTGGTAATTCAATAATAAATAGGCTTTATTAAATAACCACCTTTGTACCTTTAAATAATGTTTCCAAACTTGTTTCAGTGGTTCATTAACTTGTTGGAATGAGACATAAGAATAATGGTAATGGTAACAATAATGGCCAATTCCGCTCCCAACCTGTAGGGGTAACAAAGAGGAAAAATGCTTTGGTGCCTACTGTAAAGGTGCTGGTTGACAAGTAGCTAATGTAATTCTTAGTTGGTAACATAAGATTACATTTAGTATGATTATTTTAATCACGGTTAAAAACTTTGGGCTAACCCACAATTTCATCAGTAATGTCAACTGTTTAGATAGACGACTAATCTAATAGTAATTTAGCTTGCTTAGCACACGTCTGTCTGTCTGTCTGTCTGTCTGTCTGTCTGTCTGCCTCAGTCTCCTGGTCCTGCAGGGCTTCAGTTTGGATGAGAGCTGACAAAAGCCATGGGGACACATCCACAGTTAGCCTCCAGCCAGCTAGCAACCATCCCGGTCAGCCCGTAACTCTGGTGCTAAGGATGCTAACGGCAGTTTACTGAACCGTTAGGAAACAGATCCAGGCACCCGAGTCAAAACAGCGGCCATTCATAACATTACACCACTGTTAGCATTACCGGTGCCTCCTCTTTACAGTAATATCCTGGCAGCAGCTTCACTAGTAAACTACTGTGTGTGTGTGTGTGTGTGTGTGTGCGTGTGTGTGTGTGTGTGTGTGTATATATATATATATATATATATATATATATAATATATTAAACCCAGAATCCTGTAAAAACCTACTTAAATTGTAGGATCAGACTTTTATTTCAATCTGACAACACCCTTTTGCTTTTTGGCTCGTTTACCCAAGCATATAAGCAAGAATTTAGATTTTTGCTTCATACTCATGTGTGTTTCACTTTTAAAGCTCAGAAATAAATAGGCTTTTAGGAGTAACCAAAAAGTTGGCAAACTTAAAGCTGTTCAATATAATAACTAATAATAGCTGCTCCAATATGTTGGGAAATCCAAAGCTTAAAATCTGATTTTTGTACATCTATGTTTAGATGTAGCAAATATATGTCCGTCACCAGAGAAAATAACACATTTCTTTCACATGCTGCAGTACATTTAGAATGAAATGTGGCTGATGCTAGAAAAAGCTAATTATAAGACCTTGTTGTAAAGCTTGAATCTCAATGTATTCTCTGGAAGCAATCCTGAGGAGACATAAAGGGTAGGATATCTTTTTCTCCAGGCTACACAGGTGACCTACCAGAATAGTTGTGATGACAAGGGAGCGGTTGGCCAGGGAATCAGTGATGTTCATCCCTTTTCGCTTTGGCAACTCTGTGATGTTAAGACCTCCCGACACACTCCACTTCCCCACCTGCGGAAGATAAAAGCATGTTGCTAAGTGTTCTGTGTCTGTTGGTGGGCTGTGACCCTAGCAGACTCCCCCCACCAAGCAGTCTAACACAGTAACATAGTGGCAGGTTGAACACATCTCCGGCAGTGTTGGATGATTGGCTGAGTCACCGTTATCAGCAGGCCAGGGTTCTTTGGAAAGCAAGCAAGGGGCAGTTATGTGTTGAACGAAATGCATGACGGACAAATCAAAGAAACCAGAACCATTTAATGAATTGTATGTTAGTTTTTTTGGTTTGGCATAATCGTCGAATGACTATTAAACTATATGACTATATATATGATTAATAGGTCAGTTGTTCACATGACTAAAGTCATTTATAACTGCTTTGAAAACGAGTAAGCCTTGCAAATTCAAATAGTTTGCATTAATTTGCTATTACATTATATTCATCTCAAATGCAACTATACACATGTTCATTGTTTAAATCCCTACATGCAAAATAGAGGAACTAACAATCGAAATATTGTGTCAGGCTGTCACACATATATTAGATACATAATAGTTATCTAGTATTGTTGTAAAAGTTGTCAGATGGATAGACTTTAGCCAGATTGGGAACAATTCATTGTAATTTCTTCACAATGTAGAGCAACCAAACAAAAACAGGTGACAGCTGATGATTTTACCGCACATTGTTTGGAGGGGATGGCTGTGTAATGTCAAAAGATGTCCCCCTTGTTGCATTGCATTGCATTGCAAGGGAGGATATCAGGTGTGATGTTGATGAAATGTTGTGGCCAAATAAAGAGGAGAGATTGAATGACCCATAACGTTGATGCATTTGCAGCATACTTTCTTGCGGATCCTGATAATTTTGCTATAGTTTTTTTTCTGTACAAGCTTCCTTTATTACATTACATGTCATTTAGCTGCTTTCAGCCAAAGCTACTTACAATTGCTATATATGTCAGAGGTTGCACGCTTCTGGAGCCACTATGGGTTAAATGTCTTTCAGGGACACATTGGTTGATGTATTGCTGTGGGGATGGATCCCAGATCTGCCACACTTAAGGCAAGATGTCTTTCTGTGTTGACTGTCTTGGTCTAAGCAATTACATAAGAACCTTTTTGCTTTGATGACAGTGTTTTTTTATTGATGGATTTATTTACATTTGAAACATGAGTTGATTCTTTTGATTGAGAAGTCACCTTTTACAGATCACATTAAGTGGTGTGCTAAATTTACCATGTGTTGTGAGGATTGTACTTAGTTTTGACAACTGTAAAATTGTTTTAAGTAAATGTGCCAAATTAATTGAGAAAAACTGTGAAACAATAAACTCAACTGATATTTATGTAGAAGATTAGGTACTGTTACTTGCAATGAGATCAAAATAGAAACACATTTTAAAAGATGTAACCCTACTGAATTATCTTCCCTCATGTTTAAACAAAACTATACTGTTTTAATCCATCTGTGTGCATCTTTTTACATGGATTGAATCAATGATAGTGATTCATGGGATTGGTATATTGACGGGGGTTTCTTGCGAGGTAAGACTGTGTGCATTAAAAAGTAATATAACAATAATAATAATAATATTGCAAACAGGACACAGTTGATTTAAAAGAAGGTACAGGAAGAAGGTACAGGGTTTCTTGTTGGATCACACTGTAAAAGTAATGTCGCTATGCAGTGTCAGTGAGATAAGCCAAGAGATTTGAACAAATAAAAGGAGTTATACATGCGAGAAGCCCTCAGGCAAAAAGCTCTGCATATTGCAGAGACACTCTGGAACATATCATTAGCACAAATAGTCCTGTGGCTGTCGGTAACAATCTCTGTTTGCAAGCAGAGCCCTCCACCAAACCCTCCTCCTGCTTTCTCTATTACTACAGACACAGCTTTTAATATTCACTGGGGTTCGGGCTTGAGGTGTATCCATTTAAAGACATACAGGCCCCTACAATAAAGCATGAAAAACGTCTGTTAATGTCCTCTCTGCCTAATCCAGAGGGAGGCACATGCTCTAATTTGAAAAGCATATTAGTTACAGCTTGTCAAACAACCAAAGAGGACTACAAAAGAGAACTTTAAAAATATCTGTGAATACTTTCCGCTTTGCAAATTTCTTTCTAATTGTACCCAATTACTATTAGCTCAATTAATTAAACAGGATTAGCTAAAGAAATGATCCAAAAGTTATTTACTCGTGCAACCACATAGAGAGCGTTACATTTATTTCACCCTCCCGAGCATGCTGGCATGTAGGAAAAGTGGCACTCTGAGAACCTGTTCATAATTCCAGCACAAGCTGAAACTTGGGCTAATATTCAATTACAATGGATTAGTTGAGAAAAGTCCACATCCTAACCAGCTCAAACAGCTAGAGCCGATTCCACGGATATACAACAAAGAAAGGGGGGGGAAATCCAGCAATCTGCCGCACGCTGCTGGATCAACGCTAACATGCTTGAGCATGGGATTTGACAGAGACATAATGAGAAGATGCTAATATGGCATCAAATACTTTTGCGAGATGAGTGTGCTTCAACTTAATTGACCGCACGCAGGGCAACATAAAATAAGGAAGAAGAAGAATTTGAAAACAGCAGTGTTAAACAGTACAAGCTCTATTCTTGAACAGAAGGGTTACAAGCTGAAAAGCCCCTGCTATTATATAGTGTTGAGCCTTTAGGGAGTACTTGAGGAAGTCATAATGGGACTTATCCCTATTTGATATATTCATAATGTATGAAAGCCCTCTAGTAGAGAAAAGCTATTATAGTCCAGAGGGTACTTTGCCTTCCAGTATAATAAAATATGTTCTACATTACCAACCTTTTAGTTTTTCCCCCTTTTTTTGTAAAATATGTTTATACAGCTCATTACCACCAAACAGCATTTTGGGCATCACCTCATATTTTCATTAAGAGAGGCTGCAATCAACACCCTAATGTGTACCCTAATCCAATTTGCTTTATGATCCACTAACTTATGCTTATGCTGAAACAACCAATTTGCTTCCTTGTTAGGAGGTAAATGATACTGTCAAATTTGCATCTGTTCCATACCAATAGTAAAATCTGAAACGTATTTGTGATATCAATAATTCTTTGAATTATATTTATGGTATAGCCATCACAGAAGTTTTGCTTTTTATATATACTGCATGAAATGACAGATTACTGTTGTGCTTTGATTCCATATCAGCCGAGACTGCATTTAAAACAAAGACAAAATGTACCTTTTCTAGTCCGTCCTCCTTTAGACTGACGATGTCCAGGTCGAAGTCTGTACGAAGACCACTTGTCTTGTTGAATGACAATCTCCCCGTCAAACCATCCCAGTGGGACTGTAAGATAATATGTCTACATATTTATACTCATGCAAACACATTCCTGTAGTACGTTTTACATCAGAACCTTATGTAGATGATGCAGAATACTGCATATATTGTGCATTTAAACTGAACATGTTTATATCTCGGACCTGCTCCATCCGTACACTAACATGTCCACTCGCATAAAAACTAAAGGTGATCGTTCCTTTGAAGCGGGGACTCCAAACCTGCGGAACGCACTTTCTATTGACTTATATTTTGCAGTCTTGAAGCTTTTAAAAAGCAGCTGAAGACGCACTTGTTAAAATCAGTTTAGACTCATGTTTGTAACTCTGGGTTTTAGGTTTTAAACCTCTTTAAATGATTTTCATTGGTTTTTCAATGACTTTTTCCTTGATTATTTTCTGTTGGATCTTACTGTATTTTTACAAATGTTTATAATGTGAAGCACTTTGTGACTTTCTGTAAAGGTCTATCAAATAAATGTATTATTATTCTTGTTAAATATTATAGGGTCTTAACCCCTGTACAATCTAATGCAGTCAATACATTCAGGGGACTTGTATTGCTTAATTGTTGTCGAATCATATTTTATGAGTGGTGCTGATTCATCTACTACTTTACATCTACTTTCTTGCATGTTTATGTAAATAACACAATATTTGGTACACATTACAATATGACAAAACAAATAAACCGAGAGAAATGTATGAACGGCTGTCAACAAAACATCACCCTCTATCTCTCACTGAGTGTAAATTCACACCCACACACAGATCAAAAGTACAAGCACAAACCGTACAGGCTGCATTTCCTTTTTTTAATTACATTTTACATCTCAACGCCTTCAAAATATTTTCCCTCCAGACTATGGAGTTAATTAACAACCATCTCCTTTTGCTTGATTCCCCATGAGGTGGAAAACACATAACTGCCCTCTATTACGATTCCCCGATACCTGCCAACTCTACAGATGTTTTTATAAGAAAACACACACAGTCTACATAGGCTACCGTTTATTCTCACATTTATGATGATAATGTACTGTATCTGATTGTATTTACATGTTTTAGTTTAGTCTTTGCATTTGTACAATTAAGGGTGGAATCCTCAAAAAACAAATCCCATATCAATATCTTATTTATTACTCTTTTAATTTTAATTTTTCTCAGTGTCATTTTCAATAAGTCATAGCGCGTGATGCACGCACTACTTGTCTAATCGGCTAAGTCTTGTTTCAATTGAGTAATCAATCTCTGTGTTTTGAGTAGCAGCATTTGACTGATATTTAATGTCCAAACTGTTACAACCCTACATGCTATAGCTATCCCTTGGCTTCCTTGTAGCTTGCCAGAAATTGTTGTGAGAAGATCGAAGATTCAAGGAGAAATCTGTGGCACACTCCTTTTCAAACCCCCTCGTACCTCATTCCATCTGGCCTAGCGCCACTGAGGTGGGTGGGATGTTCAAACGGCTCTAATTCAGAGAGTGACATAAATGCCTCAGCCACATCACATCCGAAGGGCCAATTCGACCTTCAGAACATGTCAGACGCCGGCCCAGAATAGAGTGTAAATCAGGCCTGAGTAAGTGTTTTTATAACCGAACACTACAGTACTGTATGTTTGTACAGGGACAGTGTAATAATATTTCATTGGCTTTGGTCATGATCACTACAAGTAACTAACACAGCTGGTAATGGTGGATCTTGTTGGGAGACCTAACAGTGCTCACTGTTTCTTTTAACTGACACATTGTGACCCTGAGATTTGTTGTCTAATAGTATAGGACTTTGCGATATTTTGTTAGCACATATGGCAGACAAGCAGGGATGGTTGCTACCGGTCAGGCATACAAATAGCATTCATGAATGTTCTGTCACTTGGCTATGTGCAGCACATCAGATTTGAGCGTATAACTTTACACAACACGTTCTTAATATTATAGGAATGGTTGAAAAATGTGCAAGAAAAACTCAACAAGAAGTAATTATATATTCATTGTTGATGCTTCCTTACAAATGGGTGGATACACATTGTAACACTAGATCTATAAATACAGATGGATAGGAGTCTATACCGAAGGCTTGAGCCCTTATTTTTTTGGCTTGTATGTACTTTCAATGTATCCCTCAGGGCCCTGTCCCCCCCCACCTCCTTCAGTCCATCACTAGGGTTGGGTAACACAACAGAACCGGTTTTCTACCGGACTAAATGACAACACGGATTTTGGTCCCTTATTTTGGTGCCACTTAAAAGCCTGTGTTGCTCTCTGGCACTCCACTACGGACGTGAGAAGCATTAGAAGCATCACTGCATGGGACACTAGTTAACACACTTGGCAGCAGGTATCTTTAGCCTACTTTTAGCTAGTAGCTGGCTTAAACATGTTTAAAATGATGACATCTAAACGGTCTAATGTGTGGCTGTAATTCACTTGAAAGGATTCCAACACCGGGAATTGTTAGAGAAACACCACTGTCTGACTTACTGGTGTGTTCAATTGCTCCTCGGAAGCTCATTCATAGCTGTTGTAAAATATCCTTCTGCCATGTAGTGGTTCTTTTTGTCATTTAACAGAAATTGACTAGTGAAATAACGTATTGTTGTTATTATATTTTAAATAAATGATTTAAATTTGAGGCTTAGCAATAAACCATAAGCCAATAAGCCATCTTTTAATGTCACTGACTGTGTTCTTTTTCTTTTCTTTTTTAAAGTATTGGTTCGGGCACTGTTTAGGCAGGGGCACCATTCTAAAAGGGTTATTTAAAACCCTAACGATATCCAACCCTATTCACCACTGACCATCATCCTCGTTTACTATTCCTCTTTTCAGTCTTCAAAAACTAAAGAAGCAGAAGGGATGGTTTGCTAGAGAGCTCCATGTGTATTCACAGAGCCAGGATTGGCTTTGCACAGGTTTCTCTATCTAACCGGCCTCTATTGACTTAAGGGGCAATTCATTATAACTGTACACCCTGCCTTTTAATACCAGTAGAGAGAAGGAGACTGGTACCATTATGGAATATCCGACTTTGCTTTTTCAAGGCCAGTGCCTCGGAGAAACCACAAGCAGTGGCCATATCTAACCTCCCACTCACCCACGCTTTCTTTCAAAGCGGATGCTTTATGTTGTTTTGCCTTTTGTGATATCCGAAGATGGCCAGCCCAAGCCACAATGGCAGCCTACTCTAACTTTGGCCCTGGTTCTTCAGTGTTTTAACTCTTACTCTAGTGTCTTTAACATCTCCATGGAAAAGGATGCTGTCATGCTGTGGACAGGTGAGTTGGGCTCATGAGATCGATGACCAAACTCTCACTGTCTGATGAAGAGCCATGGGCTTGACATGTCACTAACATTCCAATCCTAAGGGAAGCTATTTAGTGTGTGGACCTGTTTTTTCTTTCCACACTCTGTAATCACAATAACGCTCAAAAGAGATCTTCTAACTAATAGTGGAAGTGGCATTTGCAATTAGAAACTAGTTTCAAATCCCATCAGGATGCTTAGCCCTACGGAGAAAATCTTTGGACGGAGTCATGTGTACCAAACAGAAGTTGTCAGCCATTTTGCTAATGATAAGTGGATGAGGAAAAAGGTTTAGCTCTGCCCTTTTATATGGACAGCCCCCTGTAGCCATCATTCTGATTGCTCTGTGGGTATATGCAAATTTCTTGGGCAGTTACCACAGATGAGGTATCCTGATTAGAGATTCAGGAGGTTAATGCTTAAACTTTGCTTTTGCAATAAAAATGGCAATTATAAGAGAGAAAACAAATGGAATTCCTGCCATTTAAAAACCACACCTTGGAAAGTTCAAATGATGTTGTTCTTTGAACAAATCAAGACACAAATAGTAGCATCTTTGCACACCCTTAATCTGCCATTTTGCACAGGCTTGTTTGTGTATTCTGAGGCACTGTCAGACTCCCATGTTAGATTAAATAAGAGCCGATTACACTAGTTGTGCTTTCAAAAGGTTACAGTCTTGTTTCTGGAAAATAGGTTATGAATACAGGGAATTTATAAAGCTGACAACAACACTGCTTTGATGTGTCTATCACAGCTTTGTTTGCTTTGTGTGTGGATATGATTGATTTGCTGCGTAAATATCCAAGTCCCAAATGACTACATGGTCCTTGCTCCACTCCCATTGTTATGTTTACCACTCAATCAGTATGCTCTAATATCAATAACACTTATATCAGATAGCAACAAGCCAAAGGTGTTCCATCACCTCTTTGATAAAACTCATGAAGCGCCCTCCGAATCTCCAGGGTTTGTGGCGGTGGCACTGCAGCGAGTTTACCGTCATCTGTGGAGCGTGCTGGTATGAGACGGATACAATGTGGACTGCATCATAGGTCAGAGCCGCATCTGTCTGAAATAAGGGGTGAACATTAATTCAGCTGATGCCTGCGGAAAGACATACATAGTTTGCTCACCATCAATCAATAGTCTTTAATAATGTTGCTATAAATCCACATACTGTACATAATTAAAGAATGTATTTAATATTTGACATATCAGCACCTTGTGTGATTCCTCAACTGATACCTCAATATAGTACAATCTTTGTCTTTTGTGTTTACATAACTGACATACAGTATGCCTTCAGCATCTTTAGACATCCGTAATTTATGTTTAGTTGCTCTATGCCTTTAGTCAGAACTCCAATTTAATTGCAGGTTACAATCCTTTGCTTTTGAACTCTAAGGCCAGCCTATTTTGCATTTTGGACAAAAAGGTTTATTCCAAAATAAGGAAACTAATCATAAAAGCAAAATTCCTTGCAATAATTAGCTTACATATGAGGATAAATGTGTAATAGCAGATCAATGGAAATTGGCCATTAGTAGACATATGACATGGAAAAAAGATTCAAGTGAATAATCTTCCTTAATTTGCTAGATAAATAAGGTCAATATTTATAACATGGCAATTAATTTCTGGCCATGTGTCACAAATAGCCCTCTCTTTATCACCACCTGCACTCTAATCACTGTTTCTTTCAGACTATACATCTATTTACTGACATCACTATTGTAGCTACACAATCTGTGACAGTCTGAATCCTCCACCAGAATAGCCTACAGCCTACAGCTATGGATATAACAAAGGCTGGACGCCTTCCATAAAAATCTTTCTGTCTTGATGGCATAATTAAATGTCTGCAGATTTGTTAGTATCACATTGATGCTATGAACATTTATTCTTTATCTCGTTCCAAACGGGCTATACTGAGTTTACTATCTGAAATGTGTGGGCCATTGGAGTAAGTCCCTATCATTTTCCTAGAAACATACTGAGACAATGGCACATTATCCATTATAGACTATCCATTTAACAAAGAATAGCTGTAAAGGGATGCACCTGGTCTGAAACAATGTGAAGGGAGAATGGCACGTCCAAAGGGTAATTGGTGCATAAGGGCTTAATGAATGTCCTCCACAGCATTATATTACCCCCACATGTACGGTTGAAAGCATAACATAAGACCCAGTGGATTTGTGCTGTTCATGCCAATATCTGACACTGCCATAAACATGCCAGAAATGAACAGGAATTCTTTTGACGAGGTGGCATATTCTCCTCTTCAGTCATTTAGGTTCAGGGATTTTAGCTCAGTGAAGCTTCAGCTTTTTGCCTGGATAATGGGAAAGAAAACTGTACTCCATTGGTATAATGCTAGATAGGTTGTCCTTTCTTAGATGCCTTCTATACCAAAATTGTTCATACCTTGCATACATATGTACAAGTTTGACTGATATTTGTTTTCTAACCTCTCTAATCCACAAGCCATTTTTCTACCACAATTTGCTTTCAGTAAATAGGTGACAATCCCATGACAATATTTTTTATAAGGGGCTGGAACCAGTCACCATGGTACTTATTGATATACCCCTTTTAAAATCACTTAAAATATGCATATTTCCCATTCAACATTTAGTCAAACTATAGTTAAACCTCTCAAACTGCTGACGTTCTTTACACAGTGTTTGTTTAATTAATATATATGAGCCACAGCCTAAAGAGACAACTGTTGGTACTGTATACCTCAGAATATATTGCTTAGGTACAATAGTTTATCATGGGTTGCTGTTAAGGTTAAAACCATTTCTTAGATAGATTGATCATACATGTGGTCACTTTTGTATTGACATTCCTGTGAACACCTTTATATTGAGCAATACAGAAGTAATATAACATACCGTCATGATGCCCTCTAGGAGGCCGGAGTCGGGTTTAAAAGGCATCTGCCTATCCATCGACCATTTCTCCACAATGGATGCAACCTGGGGATTATCCACATTAAGGATGCGGAAGCCGGTCATGTTGACACCACAGAAGCGATACGGCTCCAGGTCAATGGCCATCAGGTCCTTTTGAGAGACAACAGTCATGAAGAAGGAATTCTCATTTAGCATGCCAGCATTGAGCATTCTTGTTTTCAGGATTCATCATGGATGCTTTAGTCTCACATAGAAGGAGAATGATGCAGCTGCTGTTTCAAAGAGATGCTATATTAAGACCAAATGAAGTGAAAGGAAGGAGAAACACAGTAGTTTCAATGTCAAATCGGGAGATTTAAGCACAGTGTCTAGAAACAGTGTCTGTGTAATAAATGAAATTTAAAAGGCTCTGGTGGCACAGTCGCTTTTCCGCTGGCAAACCTTTTTAGAATTGACATTGTTACTGTTTTTGGGCCTACATAATAATAAATTACACTGCACAAACTACAAGCTTGTGATATATTTTGACTTTCTTAATCATGTTCATGTGAAACACTCCTTTTATAGGTGCCAGTTTGTTATTTGATAAGAATAATTAAAGCTTGGTTTAATACAAATAAAAGAACATGAAAAAAGAAAGCAACAATTCCATTGGATCATATTAATTATTCAACGCTTAAATTCCCTTTGCAACTTCTGAGCAAAAGCAATTCAATTTGAGCCACTATAATTTCTGGGGCAACCATTGTTGCTAAAGTGTGAAGTCGCGTGTTGACACATTTTGTGCCGGAATAGGCCAGGGGGCTTGGAAAAGACATTTGGAAGAACATAGATATTTCATTAGCACCCTGTAGGGTTAGCGGTGGGGGAATGAGAGCGTGTAAGACACTTAGTAAAGAACGGTCGCTGCCAGTCACTGAAATATTTCTTTTTGGTTTTTTTCTTTCCTACTAGAATACATTACTGTACTCTTTTTTTTTTTGTCAACAAAGATCATAGTTAATCACTGTTGTTCTATATGACATTCAGAAATGCTCAGAAAAGTAGATCACGTTACAAGTTCTTTAGCTCTGAGGCTAAGAATACAAACTAACAAAGACCGAATTGTTTGTAAAAAAATTTTATTAATCTTTTGTGACATCCTTGTTTCTATAAGGGCACTTTGGGATGTCAAAAAAGTGACTTGTTCCAATTAATATGTTCACTTTTTACAGTGTTGCCTTCAACACACAACTATAACACAAAATGAACCGATCCAAGAGCAGAATTACACTGAATATCTTTACCCGGAGAAAATGCTGTGCATGTTTGAGTCCATACAGAAGTGTTATGCAGGTGGCAAACATAACAAAGTTCTCAGCTTCAGGTTCTTAGAGATAGCTATGACAGACTCATTTTAAAGGACAAGGAAGTTATTACCCCATAGCGCTGCTCTTGCCTTTTCACGCTCTAATAAGTCGGCATTTCCCTCACCTCAGAAGATAAAACTCAGACATCAGTGGAAATTGTATTGCCATGTATACCACGTAAGTATTCATCGTTTTGGATCAAATCAAGCCACCAGGTATAATCTTCTAAATGGTGTGTGTCTATCAATATGACAGCTTACTGCAGCATTAGATAGATACCATACTCTGATTCTATGAAGATATCCTACCTTAATGTGAAAAATGTTGTTGCAGATAATCAAATAAAAGTTTTAAGCTAATCCTCTCTCGCTCTCTCGCTCTCGCTCTTTCTCTCTCATATGTATAGTGTGTGTGTGTGTGTGTGTGTGTGTGTGTGTGTGTGTGTATCTAAATAAATAAATATATGTATATACAGCCCTCTGCTAGGAAACTGTTAAAAAGGAATGCCCCTATTAAAGCAATAGATATTTTACACAAACACAACGTATGGCAGAACAATGTCATTGACTCACTGTCGAGTGAAAGATGACACACATCATGTCTGGACCTTCGTATCATATCACATTATCACAACAGACTGGACAAGTCCAGAGAGAAAAGGAGGGTGTGTGTGCCCGAGAGAAGCAGAAATAGAGATGATAACAGAGTGAAAGGAACAGCACAGATCATGCTGGTATTTATTCCCATTCAGTCTGTTGTTTGTCTCCAGATAGTCAGTGTCTCAGTGACGAGCAGCAACGGCTCCCTGCTGGGAGTGCTTGTATTAGTTACATGAGATCTTTTTTCTTTCTTTTTTTATCAGAGTGAGAACAGAAAATGCTCAAAACAGGAAGGAAACAGTAACATACCCAGGTTGCATTAAACATGTCTGATACTGAATAACATCATGCTCAAGCCTAAATCGATTCTTATATTAAAAGGTAAGGCTGGCTATGTCTTTTCTATTGTTAATAATAAAAAAGACCAAAACCAACAATATTTTAGAATAAATACTGAATTCTTTACCCATTCTGTAGCACATGTTCATACTGAAGACATACACCCAGTTGCCAGTACAGTACAAATAAGTCCTACTTTATTAATTAATGAATGAATAATATTGTTTTTCTTTGTTTAACTTGATAATTTTGTGGAGTTGTTGAATTGCATTGCAATATGTGAGAGAGGTGTTTTTGTTATTTAGCCTACCCTCTTTGATAAACATGTGGTGGACAAAATAATAGGAACACATGCTAGTACAACATAGTATAATTTGACAGTACCACAACCTGTGGCCTCCAGAATGACCATAAAGTTAAACCAATTGAAATAATGAATTAATTCATGACAGTAGGATTTTTATGTCAGTGCTCACACAGAACTTGGAAGCCACATTCAGTTTTGAATCTCAAGCTGTTGTTTTATTATGCTGCCACCACAAAGACTTCTGTTGATTCCACTATAAAATGGAGTGTTTACTACAGCACACTGAAGACTCTATTATACCTCCAGCTTGTCAAACAAAATTGATATTATGGACTGGATCCAAACTCTATTGGCAATTAGCCACCATTCATCAAAAAACTCAAGCGGTGGTGGAGATGAGAACAAACAAGGCTCTATTTTGTATTAACAAGCATGGTACATTACCAGAGTGGTGAAGATATAGTGGTAATACTCTGTCATCATCCCCATGGTCTGGGCCTGGAAGGATACAGAGACAGAGGATGGGAAATAAAGTTGTGAATGAATAGAGACAGGATAGGGAAAATGGTCATTTTGTCATGTCAGGACATTTTACAATCAACAGCACTGTCAGAACAAATAACCAAAGAAATGCACAAAAAGACTTTATCAGTAATGAACAAAATAGCCAGGTTTTAATGAGCATATTGACTAAAATGCTGTTAGTAACATTTTGTGTGCAAGTTTCTGCTGTTGTTTATTTGGATTTTGGCACCATGTGTAGTCTGCAGGATAGCAACAGTTCTTGATGCTTTTCTATGCATTTAAATGGTTTGCAATGGCTCAGGGCCCGTGACGTTATCCCAACAGTGAAGAAAGCCTTTAATCAAAAGAGCTCGGTAATCTTTGCCTCATATCCGAACACTCCATCACTGCCACTTGTTTCCCTCAATCTACATTCAAAGGCACCACATTCCCACGGCGGCTGTTCTTCCTATTTAATTGTACCATCTGTTGTGGAAAAAAAGGCCAAGGTTATGTAAATAAGATGCTATGCTTATTATGAGGCAAATTCACTTCTCCATTTATAGACATCAAGCCACATACATGACAATGAAACTTTGTGTCAAATATTGTGAGCATGAGTTTTCATCGTCATTTTCCACTACTACTGTCTAGAATCCATTTACAGTATGATACAATATAATTTCGTCAGCATTTCTGTTCATGAACCCTTTTTATTTCAGTACACCTCCATATGTCACTGATCCCACCAATACAATAGCAGGGTCACAGCACATGATTAAAAATAAAATCATTTAACAATAAAATGAACACAGATTTCTTTTAGAAGACACCAGGGACAGGCTTCTCATTTTCTCCAACGCAATCTGAGAGGGAATATAACTTGACAGAGGCATGTTGAATGCAGGTGAGCTTGTCAGGAGCATATACAGGACCCAACATTTTGTTGAGAATCATGACATGACAAATGAAATATTCTTAGGGCATAAAGCAGTAGACGCGTAAGATCCTCCTTGATGGGAGCGCACCTGCTGTACCAGTCCAATCACATTACACATGCATTCAATTTTGTCCTTTGAATTGTACTTATTGTCTTGGATAGGCCCAAACATTTTGTAAAGCTGTAAATGGAGCAGTATCTTAAGATTGTTTAGTTCAGTAGCTGGTACGTTTTTTTTCACTGCTGCCTCTAAATTTGCCTTTAGTAAAAAAGCGGTTTTAGGTGACTGTTACACACAATTCTATTGATACATACTATCTATCTGAGTTTTTTTACATTGCTATGTGTTTTATGTTTCTTTTTTAATGCTTCTCTATTTCCAACCTCAAGTCAACTTTTGCAGTTTTTCTTAGTGTTCAATGTCAATAAACTGCATATTTCTTGGGTTTTGTACTGTGGGTTAAAAATGTAAAGCTATTTGAATGTGTCTTTGGTTTTCTGAACATGTGATGGGCCATTACTATTTTATATATATCATTTAATTAAAAATAACAAGCAGATTACTTGGTAAGTAAAATATACCTTAATTTCAAAACCCTTTCTCCTATTTTAAAAGTTGTATTCTCTGCTGGTGTGCCCTGACAGTTTGATCATGGACAGGAACTGTCAGGAGCATTTTTGCCTCCAAACCCTCTCTCACTTTTTCTCTCAAGAGGACACTGATTCCTTGGTGCGAGATGTGCAGACTGGCCATCAGCAAATATATGTCAACTTAGATCTTAATAACTTAAGAGGAGAACTGATTTCTTAAAAAAAAAAAACTTGGGAGGAGATTCTGCATTCGGTAAACTTCTTAACAGAAGCTGACAGCACCCTGAATAGGGCGGGGGGGACACCACCAGCCTGTTTATGTCATCTTTACAGCATCAGGCCACCTACACAATCTCTACTCTATGCATCATACTGACAGTTCCTTTTTGACTGACACTCATTTATATTAAAAACCTGTTTTGATTGTGAAGCATTTTGGATCTTGTACCTGTTTTGCAGGATGTATGTTAAAGTCTGGCCAACAATTCATACATGAAAAAAGTTGCAAATCATTTGAACAAGATCTAAATGTACATATCATGTAACATATTAAGGCCATATACATAAAAAATAGTCCAAAATCATTTTTTTAACACTGTTTTTAATGCTCTATATTCAATTCTATTTTCAAATGGACCAAGATCCATTGTAAGAACTATGCTTTACATAGATTACAGTTTTACAATCTAGAATACAAAACCAGCTGTTGCAGATGCAAAAATGAGCAGCTGTGCTTTACAGCTCAACATCAAACTATGACACTCTGCTTAACATCATGAGAAACTTGTTTAGCAGAAAGTAGATCCTACACAAGTACAAAAATATCAATTAGTTAGTCTTAGATGTGATATGTGATGTGATTCATATAGATGTGTCCCACTTTTAAAGTGTTCTGAACAAGCAGGTGGCACAAGTTGAAATTCCATACTCTCTGACAGCAGAAACTCACTGCTGCTTAATTATTACCGACACACCTGCTGCTCCTCCCCTCCCAAGTTCTTGGCAAGTCAAAGCCTCCATATTTTCATTGACAACACATCTGCTAAACTGAAGGCTAAATAATCAACTGGTGCAAGTCCCAGCTGGGTGGAAAAGGACCACATCTTTGACAAGAAGAGGGTCTGTCCCACACTCTCTCACTAACCTGTTTGAGAATCTGTGCGGCCATGTGGTGACTGCAGTCAAAGATTATCCGGAACTCCCGGCTTCTCTTCATTTCTTTAAGAAGTGGTCTCGTATCCTGTGTGTCAAGAGGAAGCTGACGGATCTTTAGCCTAATGTTGTACCTGGATGGGGCCATTATCAGCTCCTGTAGTCTTATGAGACCTGAAGAGGAGAAACGGCACAGATAGAAGACATTCCCAGCATTGTCACACAGGAAATGCAATACTTTTTCTTTCCTTACTTCATTGTTTTTATCGATGCACTTTTCAGATTTGCTCTGTGTTTGCGATAATACAGTAACATGATATAATAGTATAATAGTTTTTTCACCTGTGCTGTCATCATAGACGACAGTGGCTGTTTTCCATTTGAGAAACTGCACCAGGTCCAGGATAGCATAGCTTAGTGAGGAATAATCCGGGTATAAATTGGCATAAAAGCTGTCCCTGTTGTCCATGGGGTGATGTTTCCACCGCACCTGGATGTGTGGCACTTCCAACGCATTGCAGATGGACTGCACGGCATTTGACGAAGAACTGTGTGAGGGACCAAATATTGCAACCACACCTAAAGATAGCTGGTCACAAGCTAGAGAAGGGCAAGAGAAGAGTGTACCAGTCAATTTAGGGAGGATTCCCAAATACTTAAGATATTTTCACATACATACAAAATTATTTGAAATGTGAGCCAGTCATGATTATTTAAGAAATACAGATATTTTGTTGACTGACCAGATACTTTTCCACAATGTAATCACAATCCTTGAATAAACAGAGCAAGCCACTGACCTTTTCTTGACGCCTCAAAACTGTCGTAGATATTAATCCTCTGTATGTCATATGTTAATGTTGTGTTTGGCAACAAAGTTCTGTTTCTGTTAATGTTATTGACAGCAAATTTAAAGGCAAGCTCCTCAGCACTAACAAGTGAAACAGGTCCATCGGTTTGTTCGAAAATCCCACCTGAAAAACAAAAGAGAAAGAAATGTAAGGCCCATGACAGTTAGTCTGTCAGTTAGATGTAATCAGCAGCCACAATTCTCGGTAGGGCTAAATGGAGAAAAATATTGAGAGGCATTTGCACATAGGACTATCAGCGAGGGGAGCAGCACACATAACACAAGGTATTACATTTTAAAACTTAAATTTTCGTGGAGTAACCTTCTTCATTTTCAGTAAAAAAATCAATATCAGCTTTGAAGTCTAAAGCAATAGTGTGTGTCTGTGTCTGTGTCTGTGTCTGTGTGTGTGTGTGTGCGTGTGTGCGTGTGTGCGTTTCTGTTCCATCAGGGCAGCAGGATATCTCAGGCTCTTATCTCTCCATTAAGATGTCCATTTATTTCACCAGAATACCACATTGGTGGAGCTGATAACTGTACTTGGGTACTCTTCTTTTACATAAAATTCAAAGGAAAATACTTTTAGATGGGGTTGACCACTTCTCAAAACTTACTCAACAACAAACAAGGTAGAGTATCACTTAGGATGGTGCTGTGTATTAGACCATCAGTGCCACACTACTTTCTGCAGTGCAGAGGAAAAAAACTTAGTTTGCCAGATTTACTTTTTTTTTTTTTTTTTTGACATGTTAGGTTTACAGGCCAGACGAGGCTTAAACAACCAAAACAAATTGTTCTAAATTAAATGTAGGGGTGTGCTCAACACAGACAAATAAAGACCGGCCTTAGAAAAATGAAAGTGCTTAATCTCCTAAATGCCTTTCATATAATGTGCATTCATGTTTGTCGTAATGTACAGTACATTTCTACCAATTTAATTTAACAAATTCAAAAATATATTTATGCTTTTTTCCACACTTTGTTTTTCTGGATTACAGTACTCATGAAAAGTATTGTCCTACCGGTCTGTTAGTCAGTATGTGTTACTCAGCAGAGTGTAGCGTGAAATACATACCGGTATTTTACAGGGTTCGAACTGATTATTTCTGACCCAAATTGCTCTGTTGCCCTACTGGCTATTGTTGTATATGGGGATATTTTTGCAAATGTTTCTTAAAAAATGAATGTCCTCTGTTCACTGAAACGCTTTGGCTTTTAATTTTAAACGGTTTATTTAAAACAATTACACTCATCAAAAAGACGGAATTAGAAATAAAGGCCTGCCTCTAATGAAGGCCTGCTTCAAATAAAAGCCTGTGCGGTTCAGGTAAATAAATGCCCAGGCTTTTATTTGAGGAATTACGGTAATACACACCAGTTTATTTGTTATAGAGAGTACTACTCAACATGTGATAACAATATGTCTTCTGAAGCTCCAAAAGGAGCTTTTGCAATGATGATGTCATATCGTGGCCTCCGTTGCTTCAGATTTGTCTATTTTCATCTGTTAGGCAGTCTCGTCATGAGTTGGAAGTGCAATGCTTAGTGTCTGTGTGTGTGTGTGTGTGGGTGGGTGGGTGGGTGGGTGATGCACACTTAATGCATTTACATTAACACACTTATGCAGGTTTATTTGAAATCTAGTTTGACACCCTACCAGGCCAGTGCATATCCCTGCATAAATTTGCATGTCCATATCTTCATAAACTTTATGCAACATGTAATCCCACTTGGTTTTCGTACATTGCAACATAGTGTGTTGCTCAACCAATCTAACAAATCCAGTCATTTTTGTTTCATTTTTAAGACAGAGCATTCAAAAGTTAGAGTATTTTCTTTGTCAGTATTCCACTGTCATGTCCCCGGCATCGAACATAAAAAAACGTCTATATTCCACCATTTGTGTATAATTGGTAAAGTAACAAACATTACATTTACCTTCAAATGTAAGACAACCAAGTCCTTCTGTGGCTGAGCTGCAGCATTTAAGAAGACAGTTTTGACAGCTTCTTTAAAGATGCCTGTAGGAACATCAGCTTATGGAGAGACTGGCTTCTCCACCTACACTCTCATCATATTATCTATTTCAATAACAAAGCAAAATGCCTCTGCCATCTTCCATCAATTCTGAAAAAAAGTTCACTGACATCAAAAGTTACAAACTGTACTTAAGTTGAACTTGTATGGCCATCATTTGAGTTATAGAGACAACCTTTTGAAAACTGTTTTCTCCGCATTGAGATCACAACATTTCTAAACAACAAATCACAGTAGTACATATCTTTAAAGTTATTTCTGCTGCCTGTTTATCATGACTTAAAGTCAAATCTCTCGAGCCTTAAGATATCCAACTTCCAATGACATAACAAAAGAGAAAAAGCAGCTCACATTTAACAAGCCCCTATTATTAGGGCTGTAACGATACACCAAACCCAGGGTTCGGTTCATGTCACGATTTTTTTTTTTTTGGGGGGAGGATTCAGTAAACATAATACAACCGTAATACATTGCATTCCGGTTAGGTTTGTGTCCGACTTGATCTTGACTTTCTCTGACATCACACACACGTGGACAATGATACTCTCACGAGATCAAGGTGGCCGCAGATTTGAGACCCAGGCAGTGCAGCTACTTTTCACAGACTGCAGGACTCAGGCGGACCCAGGACATACTTAGAAACTGCCTCTCAGATTATCCAACAGCTGATTGGTTCAGAATTGACTCAAAATTATGATTTGTATAATATTTTTATTGTTTTTGAATCAGAAGGAGTTTAATTGCTATTTGGCTGATTTAAAGGCTCATTCTGTACATTCTGTTTGCCTCATAGTGACGGAAAAAAGAAATCAGAGACTTAATCCGTTCAGATTATGGATCATCTACAGTCTGTTGTTTCTGTCACGAACAGATCGCATGGAGAGAATTTTGAGAGCTACTCCGGAGACTGTGTACAAGCTGCTAAATGTATCTGATAACATTTTATTAAATCTAAATCAGACCTAGCAGGATGTGATTGTTTCTTTGACTTCCTGTTCAGCATGAAGGCTGCTGGAATCAGCTGGAAACTGTCCGAATTTACCGCAGGTTTTTGTTACCGCCACTGGCTGCTGCCGCCTGCTCTCTTCCACTTTACAGGCGAGGTGCAGTTAATCTCGAATGAACTTAGTGTGTTTCAGGTTGAGACAATGGACAGTATGAGAAACATGATACGTTTTGTAAACATCAAACATGTAAACCTACTCTAGTAGACCCCAAGAGTACAAATATGAGGCTGAAAAGGAGCATAAAAGGGTACTTTAAGACACTGGACCCATGGCAATGTTTGGCTTTTTTGTTCGATATTAGAAAATAGAAATAGGTAATTTACCTGTGATCTGAATTGGTTTTATATTTTTTTTTAATTGTAAGAAGTTTTCTGACAATTAGCTAATCAATTAATCTATTAATGATTTCAACAATTGCTTTCTTGTGTTGGAAGATTTGAGCTTTATTTCACTGACATATTGATTTTGATATTCTTGCCATTAGTTTGATGAATGAACTTGAACATTTTTTTTTTAAATTAGGTACTTTTTAACAGGTTAACAGATTCATGTGCAATAAAATATAATACCAGGAACAGAAAAAAATCAATTAAAAATGGCTTGAATTGAATTAGGCCTAATGGGATTTAAGGACCACAAAGTGATTTATTTTAGTGTTATTTGTGTTAAGGATTTTGCAACCTTTGGCCTGCCAACCCGGTATTATTTCTCTAATCCTAGAGAATACCAGGTTGCAGAGAGCTGAGCTTGGAAATAACACCTGTGACCTGCTGATGCCCCTGAACAGACCCCCAGTTCCTGAATCACTGACTCACATATCTCTACTGCTTAAGAAAGAGTGGCAATTCTGGAAGCCAAGCTCATCTTACTATTTATGACTCAAAGCCTCCCTGGGTTGCGAGAGGACGTGATGCATAAACCGCCCAGTGGAATCCGTCACATTAAAATAAATGAATCCTTCCATTCCATGGGGAAATCTCATTAGAGTACATTAAGTAATTGCTGGAGTATATAGTATTTTGACTGTTAAGAGGATAAAATGTGCATTGCTCAGAAGCACTTTAACAAATTTAATAAACAAGGGGAAACCTGCTCCTTGGGAGGAAAATCCTGCAGATAATTTGCTTTGCCCTTTTCAGAATACTGCCATAAGCACAATACCCTTAAAGCCTTAATGTGCAAGAGCTCCCGCAACTCCACCCAATAAGGGATAAGCAGTTCTTTTTAGCATCTCACAAATTGTACTCTGATTTAGAGATGGGAATATTACGGAACATGTTTACAAGTTCCGATTTAAACAACTGCACTGAATGTTCATTATTGCAGTGGGCGCGTGCAAATTGAGATGCATGAATTTCATTTCATTTGTTCTTGTGAATCTCAGTCAAAAGGCTTCAAATTAGCATGTCTCGAATAGACAAGAACACAAAGGCCTTTAATTAGTCTCTAAGGTCCTACCACAATATATAAATCAGCCGCTAATTGCAGCTGTTTCCTAAATTTGTCTTTTGAGGACTATGTGGATCAGCTGCATTCAAAAGACACAGACTGATGTATGTAAAGAGAGAAGGATCTAAATTCAACTCTTAAACTGCAGAGAGGGAAACCAGACCGTTAAAACTTAACAGAAATATTAACAGACATAGGGACATCTAGTAGTGTGAAATATGAAAGTGTTATAATACAATATTTTGTAAATATGCAATATAATGTAAATAATACTGACCAGACTACTCTTAATTACTCCAGTTATTAATCAGAGTCACTGCATCCAAGTCATTTCCTGATTTCTCAGTTAAACTGGTTGTTACTGCATGGCTTCAATGCTCCAGTAACAAGAAAATAAGCCTTAAATAACAAGAGACAGACTTCTGGAGCTGATAAACCTCATCCGAGTGGTGTTATCATGGCAGCAGCATTTGCATTATAAAACAGTGTACCAGATGTTGATTTTAAGATTTTCAGCTCTATTCAAATTAAGCGAAGGCATCAAGAAAGTAAAAAGCCAGTATATACACAGTAAGGGCAAATAACCTGGCAACTACATGGTAACAGCTTACTGTATGTATCAAGGTGTTAAATATTGGTGTTGGAACAGAAATACACATATTCAGAAAGATTAAAAGAAAAAAAAAGAAAAACTATCAAAACTGCAAAATGTAGATGTAAAGTGCTATTATTTAATCTATATACATTCATTAATAAAACATTTGGCCTGCATGTAGGCTAAATGAAAGCCTTTAGTAATCTGTGGTGTGCACACAAATGAGAAAGAATTTTATTCTTAAACAGAAATTGTGAGTGCAGAGGGGTCTGCAAGGCCTTAAGGAACTGACAGAGACAGGCTGTGTTGAGTCAAAATCATAGGTTTTACATTCAGCTGTACATGCCCTTGCAAAAATCCATGTTGTAGCATGAAAGCCCCACATGTTATGTTTCAGCAAACAACGTGGGCAAGTGCACAAGCATAAACCCACCCTCTGCTGTTGTAGTGGCAGGCTGCCTGCAAGCCAGTTTAGGATGGAATCATCTGGCTACCACATAAAATACTTATTTTTAACATCCCCTGCATTTACTGACTTGAGACTTTAAAGAGAGTGATCTGAGCACAGTCTGCCAAAACAAAGCAACATCAAAATAGAATGGTGGGCGCCTGGACAGCTCAGTTGCTAGAGCGTGTGCCCATATATAGAAGTTTGACTCCGACCTGCGGCCCTTGTCTGATAAAGTTGTACATTATGCAGTTGACAATGTAACATTATACAAATACATTAAACATGTTTCTGCTATATTACACTTACTGATACTACTTATTTCTGATGAAATTCCTTTACTTACAAAAGAAATTGGTTTTGGGTTTTTTAATTGTATTGGCTTTAATCCATAGTTGCTTTTTCACTGACCGTGTCTAATTTAGCCTGATCTCAATGCTGCTTTGTGATAAAATGAAGTTGGGTATGGTTTTTCCAACAATAATTAATCATTCATTCAATTGTTTGGGCTTGCATCCAAGATTGGAGAAGATATATGTTTGTCCCATTCCTAAAAACAACTACACAACACAGCCCAGATTTACATCCATTGTCTCAAGGAAACGGGGAATTTCGATTTGCAGCTGAAAAGAATACCACGTCCTTTTTTTGAAGTTATTTTTGTCTTTTCCAAGATGTGTGTTGAGAATAAGTACTGTACCCACGAAGTAATACCAAGGCAAGGCCATTTTTGATATCTGTGCTTTCCACAACTGAGATAAAAACTGTGATGCCATTGCCCTTGTTCAACAGGAAATCTGTGAGGCAAGATAAATGACCTTTCTGTTATTTTCTGCCAAGCAACAACCTGACCTTACTTGCAGTTAAAACCAGCTTCAAAATAACATTGCAAATGATTTAATTAAAAATAAACACCAAATAGCATATTGCATTAAAGGTTCCATATTGTATAAAATGACAATTCCATGTTTTTATTTTTTATTTTAAAGCATGTAGTTGTTATATAAATACTGTCAAACTATCAAAACACTCAATCCACAAAAAGAAATGCACAGAGCCCATGTTCAGAAAAGCTGTGCCTTTAAATAAGCCATTAGGACATCCGTATGTTTGTGATGTCACAATGCGGTTAGTCATTCAACTGAAATGAAGGTGCAGAGATGCCTAGAGTGCAGATGTGAAAGACTTGGAAAACCTGACCAATCAGAGCTGACTGTGCATTTTCAGGAGGGGGGGACTTAAAGAGACAGGCGCTAAAACTGAGTGTTTCATATCGGGGCTGAATACAGGTTTATTCGGAGAGACAATTTGACCAAAAAAAAAACTTAAACATGTTCTAGTAACAATCCAAAATACATGTATGAACAAAGAAAATAAACATTAATAAATAGATACGTATTTCTACTGTAAAACCATAAACTCTAGACATAGCTCATAATAGATGGGCATAAACCAAAGATATAGATGTATAAGAAGTATGGAGTACATATACATATTTTATTTGTATTGCCCTCCATTAAATGATAAATTGTGCTTGTTTAAACAAACTCCTTGCTGCCAGACAAACCAATCCCAAAACAATAAAACTAGCTCATTATGCTCTTGGATACATGTGCCCACCCACTGCATCTCTGCAGTGTTGCTCTTTTGTACTTTATTTTCACTGGTGGGATTCCCAATCTCCCTGTGAATAGCATCCTGTCTCTTTGGATGTGCAACAGCACTCACTCACACAATGATGGCCGCTAACAATGACCAACACAAAGCACACACACAAACCACCATGAACGTTTGGAAATGCGGCCAATTTTGGGAAGAATATGTTTCCTCATAATTATGGGTAACAACACAACACTTGGGACTATCTGTTATACAATACTGAGACCAGCAGTTGAGTTAGCCAATACTGCATTTTGTACCACACACAGAAAGAAAAGCAAGCCAGGAATCTGTTGCATTTAATCAATGATAAGTATCATGAAAGGAAATTAAGGGTGCTGGTTAATTAATGGTGTCTGGCAGCATGTTGGCTCATTAGTTAGCAACGTAACCTCACAGCAAAAGGGTTCTGGGTTTGATCTTAGCTGTGGTTATTTGCCCCATGTTCACTTGCATTTCCCCCTACTGCTCTGCTTTCCTCCCGCAGTTCAAACACATGCAGGTGGGTGAATCTAAGACTCTAAAATTGCCTGTAGGTGTTTCGAGTGAATGTGTTTTTCAGTGTGTTAGCCCGACAGCGAATCAGTGACCTGTTCAGGGTCAACCTGTAACCTTTATTCAGAATAAGGAGGCATAAATGGATATTTGCTTGAGTTAATAGCCTGCTACATAATCTAGAAAGAAAATTAGTTTATTTGGAAATCCAACAACTTTTATAGAATGTTCCTCATTTTGGCATGTTGGACTGCTCAAAGTACAGAGCCTCGGCCTCCAGTGCCAATCCGAGCGATACCAGCATAGCCACCTAACACTGTCAATGGGAAACTACATGTATGTGTATGTTGGTGTGGTATAGAAAAGTGACAGAAAAGCAGAACATAAAGTGGCCCTCTGCCACGCTAATGTCTGTTGGCTAAATCTTCCATCAAACAGGTTGTTTTTATTGGCTTAAGCAACGTGTTAACTGTTGAATGTCTCTACTGTTGATAGTGTTAAATCTAAAAGTATGATAGTGACTGAAGGGTATGTGCAACTATTACCTGTGTGTGTGTGTGTGTGTGTGTGTGTGTTTGTGTGTGTGTGTGTGTGTGTGTGTGATTTAAGATTTCAAATATCTAAAAGCTATCACTTTGATATGTTGACCAGTACTATGTTTATAGACACAAGATTAAAAATGCAGAATATTCTTGTTGTAAATTAATAATTTTTTCTGAAGCGCTGTTTGGTTACACAGTCTTCTAATGTGCATGCTCATGTTACATATGACACACTAAGGTGTGTTAAGACTATTACAGGGCTCTTGTTAAGGTTGGCAACTGCTGTTAAATGTTTGGTTTCAATGATAATGCATGAGAAAGAACATGCATAGAAAAATAAAGCCTGCATTTAAGTTTAATGGCAGCATCATTCTAGCCACAACAACATTATGCTAAACTCTTATTAATCACATTACATGACATGTCATTTAGCTGACGCTCTTATCCAAAGCGACTTACAATTGCTATATGTCAAAGGTCGCAAGCCTCTGGAGCCGTTAGTGTCTTGCTCAGGTTGATGTATTGCAGTGGGATTCAAACTCAGGTCTCCCACACCAAAGGTATGTGTCATATCCCCTACATCTCTAGAGAGACTTGTGCTTGCATAGAAATTTGTGTTCTTGAGCATACTACTTTCGCTTTAATTGTGACATATTCAAATGTCTCTGAGCAGAGGGAAAATACTGTAACAATACTGATGGATTTTGTTTAAATGTTTAATTTAAATATGAATAGCACATGCATACTTGATTTTTTTTTCTAATCATGTATATTAATTGTCATAGCTTCTAAATGGTTCATTTTCATTAACTTGTTAACTAATAACAGTTTAGTGTTTTGGGATTTAATAAATGTGTAACCATTTACTGATATCGGGCAATACAGTTAATATGATATAGTGACTGGTTATTTCAAGTGATACCAGTCTCATTTAATGCATCATGCATCACTGGGGTGTTCTGCACCAGAGTTCTGGCACACAAAAAGATGCTGTTTCACTGTGTATAGCAACTTCACCAAAAGAGGTTGAGGAGTTTGTTTTACAGCTCTTCAGGAAGAAATTTAAATGATGAGAAGTTAACATTCTTACTTATGTCACCCATACTAACAGTATTTGACTAAGTTTGTAGACATTTGATTATAAACACATTAAACGGTTGTCTTTACTTAATTTTTGATGGAGCAGCACAAACATTTAATTAATAGCAAATATTGTACTGAAACTCAAACCAAAATCAATTAGGAAATTAACATTTGGTTTAGCTTTTATGGCCGGTTCACACATAGGCTTTGCTAAAAATATGCAAATCTTGCTTTAGTCCCTTCCCATTGTGCACAAGTGGCTTCTTTTTTATATTTAGGAACATTTTAATGAAGGATTGTGCTCTGTGATAAACATACTTCCAGTTAAGATTTTTAAAACAAAAAAAACATGACACCAACTTTTACAAAACTGCAGACATAAGGGTCTTACAACAGATTATAATTGGCGTTATTACTGTGAAGACCATTGCACTACACTACAACCGATATAACCTTTGTTATCTATTTGAAATCTCGAGTAATAGACATGATGTAAATTACGTCCCTGTATATTTAACACCTTGGAGAATGAAGCCCTTTATAGATTTATTCATAGTACAACGCATTTGCCGCGGGTTCACATACACACAATTTCTTTTTGGAGCATACTGTAGATAAAGCTTGCCTCAGTGACTTGTCACACACACACTGTCTCTCTGCAAATCCGACTTGAATTAGAGCTCCCATTTGTCATTCAGGCTGATTCATGCAGACTTCATTGTTGTCGTTAATGATGTATTTAGCAGACTACCAATAACATGGAAAATAATTGTTTGCTCAAATACTCTGCCTCATACCAATCCATTATGTATAATAAGTTTTTATATTTCCTGTGTTGACAGGCTGTGCATATGTAGTAGTTAATGTGTGTCTTGTTATATTTCTTTAACTTATTTCTTCTAACCACTAAAGGCAATGGTGTTTCTCTATTTTTGCTGTATTACAGAATGGAAAGCAAAAAATCGGTAGTTAATACCAGCCGGAACGTCTTTAGTAAAAAGGGATAGTCAGATGATGCAGCTTGAAGCCCCTTTAATGTAAAGTGTTTGTCAGATAAAAGTGTCCTTGAGCCCCGCAGATTACTCCCATACCATATTACTATTATTATATGATAATGATAGAAATGCACATAGAGGAAAGAAACATGATTAGAAAACAGTTATTCTTAATTCTACAAATCGTTATTTCAAAATGTGAAATCAAGTCAATGACAATGTTTTAACCGTCACAGCATTTAGACAAATGTGTTGTGTGTAGGCTACAGCTTTGACGGATCATAATATATTATCATATAAATTGAATTTGGGCTTCTGTTTTTGTCCATTACGAGAAAGGGTGTTTTAATTATGTTATTTTACTGTCCACATTCAATCTTCATTCAGCTCCATCACAGCTGAGAGGCATTCTTATTTATTTGATATGATTAGTAGCACTCATGCAGCCCTATAATGTTGGGATATCTCCTCTGTCAGAGGACTGTCAGGTAACAACACATTTGTAAAATCTAATTTTATGCTCAAGTGGTTCTGCTTCTGCAATTTATCGCAGCTATCGCTCACCCTCTCTCCTGCTCGCTCTTGCTCGCTTTCCCTTACTCCATTCTCCCTCTCCAGTCTCCACCCTCTCTCCCCAGCTTAGTGAGGTGTTTTGATCTTATTATCATTCCCAAACATTCACACCGGATAATCTGTCAGGGCGGGAGCCTGTGCTCTGCACCGTACAGGGCACCCTGGTCATGATTAGGGGTGTTGGGCGTGCTTGCAATGAAAAAACCTTCTTTTTTTTTTTCTTCTTTTAAACTAAACTAGACATAATGGGTATTTTTTTCCTGCATGCTATAAAGAATTGGCTGTGTCAATTAGAGCCTGAGTAAAGAGTAACGTACTGTGTGAGGACAATTGTGGGAGAACCCAGCGAGGACACAATTGATGAGCAAAACGAAGCAGGGGGACTCAGGTGCCCTTTTACAAACCACAAATCCCTTTCCAGAACCACTGCACAATGCACAGTGAACCTCCATTAGACAATCCTGTTCCACAATGCACAATACAAACAGCCACCTCCCCTGTCTGTAGGCTTTTGTTACCACAGAGGTAAAACCATCCCTATGCCAAATCTTCACCTCACCGCCAGTTCAATCAAAGGCTCTGCCAGGAAAACGTGGAGCAAGACAATGGTAACTAATGCCAGGTGGACGGGGGCTCTGAGCTGTGCCAAGCTACCTGTGTCCCTACCCAATCTATCTTCTCACTCGCTGCCACCTTTCTTTGTCTACATATGGTGGGAGAAAATGTGCAGACCTACAGCCTTGGCATTTTGTCATAGTGGGACACAAAGGTGGCCAACAGCAGGAAAAAAGCTCCACACTGTGCATTAACAAGGGCTTTTGAAGGTGCATCTTCAAATATGTGTGTGTTTGTTTAAGAAGTGGACTTATTTTACATAACGATAAATACAGGGTCAAGTTAAATATTGTATCCTTGACAACATTTGTCAGTGAAAAATTTGATCATAACCCCAAACAAGCTTACTCAACAGCTATGCTTTGTCTGCCTCCTATTTCTGTGATTTAAAAATACATTATGTATACTACACTGTGTTAAAATAAACCTACAGATAACAAAACTAAATGTACATTTCGTTTGTGATATATTTCTAACCCACATTCCCAACTTGGATACACAGTATGCTATGATTACAAGACTTGTCAGGCTAATCAAAATAAGGTCTTTAACCTCACATATTTAATCTAGAAGATACTCCTTCACGCATCCTTGCTGTGAAGCGTCATACTTATTCTGCCGTTGGCCACGTATACCCTCACTCGCCATCTCAGCATGCCCTTTTACTGTCAGCAGCATTTATCCATGTGTGAAAATTGCAGGGATCCTCATTCATGTCAGAAAAAAAATGGATATGACCTTGTAATAGTTTACTTTTAAATGATAATTCAACACTAAAGCATGTAGTGTATAAACCTGCTGGCTTTTTACTGTATTAGCTGAAACTTTCAAGCACTCTGCACTGAAGTGGTGTCACATTAGTGTTTTTCATCATCTATGAAAAGGAAAAGGTCAATCAAATAAACATTTATAAATGACAAACCACAATTTGTACTACTACAGTAAGAAAATAATATAACATGAAATAAAAATGATAGGCCGTGATAACATTTGAAAGACGAATTATTGAGATGTTTTACCTAGTCTTGAACAGAAACACAATTTGAAGTTTGAAACAAATATATACTGTATATATAAAAATGTTTTACCATACACTCAAACACCAAAGTAACAACCATTAAGTACAACCTAAACATACTATTGTATTTGCAAGACAGCTTAGTTTTGTTTTGTTTAAAATTGGTCTTAAAATATAGGTTGTCACCCTTAAACACATGACTATGTTCCTTTTCCCAGTCAGACCCCAAGTGGGCTATATCTGCCTGGCAAGCAAAACACAGTGATTTTGTCTGAGCATCTCAGCTGCTACTTCAGAGGAATGAAGGCTGGGTTCATACAGACAACAGCACGGCAAGGAAAAAAGAAATGCATTCTTCAATTCAATGAGACACAGCAGGTGTGGCACCACAGAGGCCTTTGGCAAAGAAAAAAGAAAAACATGCTTAGTAATATTGACAAATCACATTTAAGCAGTCTTTGGTTGCATGCAGGTGAATAATCTGTGTGGAGCGCAAAAAGAGGCGGAATGCATCGGTTGAAATAATAGTTATTGTTATTATTGAGTTACGAATTTAGTTTATTTGATTTTTTTAAGTTTCTCTGCACTCATATTTAATCATAGAAGGTTGCCGAAATGCCATCTGGACTAAAAGCACCTTCAACAATTATCGATTAGGGCTGTAAACAATAGGCTTGTTTAAGATAAGCCAGGTCTGCGCAGAATTGATCACCGGCGATCGACACCCAATGCATGCCATTAGATTTAACTCTCAGCTGATTTAACAGCTGATTGGTTCAGGATCAACTCAATATGATTACGTTTTATATAAACTTTTTATTGATTTTGAATTGGAGGGATTTTACTTTCCATTTGTCTAATTTAAAGGCTTATTCTGTACCGAACACATGTTGTGTGGCTGATAATTACGTTTAGAAGTCAGAGACTAAAAATGTTCAGATTCTGGATCATCTACAACAGATTGCATGCAGAGCATTTTGAGAGCTACTCTGTCCTAATAAAATCAACCGGAGACTTGTACATGCTGATTCATTGGTCTGATAACATTTTATTGAATCAGAATTGAACTACAGTGTTTCTGTGATTCCATGTTCAGCCTGAAGGCTGCTGGAAACGGCTGGAAACTGTCCGACTTGAGATTTTTAATCATTGGCCCCGGCTGCTGCCGCCTGCTCTTGTCCACTTTACAAGCAAGGCGCAGTTCATCTCGAATGAGCCTAATAACAGGTGCATGGAAGAGGATGTCTTGGCGCCAATATCCGTTGGATAGCCACTGGCTACACCGGAAACCCAGAAATATTAGTGGTTGCTGCCAGAGGTTAAATTGTTGAAGACTGATGGCCAATGGGTTCCAGGAATGGGTCAAATGGATCTCCGGTGTAAGTGATAGAGAGGATGAAATTTATAATTTGTCTGAATCTCCAATAGGTGGCATTACTAGCAAGGTAGCCAAGTTAGGTGCTTCTATGGTCAGGGCACATGTACCTGTGCCTTAATCCCCATTAATGCAGCATGAACCTCAGCTTAAATATATATGGAGAGAGAGAGAGAGAGAGAGAGAGAAGCAGTGCCCCTGCCTGAACATGTCTTCTAATGACAACAATAGTGTGTAATCTTTAGAAATAATACTTACACACCCTGCATTTGTTAACAAAACGGGCTGCCAAAGTCTACTGTGGGACAACTTTATCTACAGAGCTGATGGTACTGGCGAACCCACTGACATAACAACGCCTGTTTTCCTAAAGGTGCTATTAAACAGTGTTGTGCACTGGAGGAAACACGTCAAACCTAGCCAAGGACCTCAGTGACAGACCCCAAGACTTCTCCAAGGAGAACAAATCATGACAGGTTAGCAAACAAGCTAGCTGGCTATTCAGCTGGATGGAGATGAGCAGCTAAATTATAAGCAATATATAGTGTATCAGTTGCGTAGCATATCGATGTTAGGCCCACCGTGTATTGTAAATTGCACAACAAGCAATTTAGAGAATGTTAGTTTTAAAAAAGGACAAAAGCTGTGGTAGGCACTTTACTGTTGGCGTAATTGTGCAAAGATAATAATCTTTCCGCCTATTGAGATTCAAGTGGTCTGAGAGAAAACCAGACTTCTGCATCTCCTCTTGACTCTAGCCGTGGTGGCACTGGCCAATCACAGGTCGTTTATGAGAAAGAACACGTTTCTGTTGGCTTTTCTGCGCATGCATTGTCCATGCAACAGAGTGGGGGAAATGGAGAGCTCAAGGAAAAGGTAAAATTCTGCCATTTATTTGCATTCTGCCCACTGCCACTTTAAACTGTAGTTAATTAGGGTTCTCACTTTGACAACTTTTAAATTTATAATAGCATAGGGCTACATGCTACATGCCACTATACTGCTGTGGCTCCATACTGTCAGACAGAATGGCCAGTAAAAAAGGCACACTCCAAGTGTAAATTTAGCGAACATCACATTGCCCATTGTGCACACAATGCCCCTGGCTAAAGAAGAAAATACAGTTGAGATGCTAGTGTAACGTCTGTGTGGAAATAGCATTTTGGTAGGATCATGGTTTGTCGTCTACTATTCATAAAATAATACATTGGCATTTTGCAGGGCTAGTCTATAATACATAATATATAAACATTTTACCCAATAAATATAATCTATGTATGAAATAAAAACATGAATTAGGATTTCATTGTAAATATTTTTGCACACTTTGTGGTTCTCATGGTTTTGTAACAGCATACTGTGGATTGGGTGCTTTTGTTTTAATTGCAGAGTTCAAGTGAAACCAACAAGCATTCAATCACAAGTCAGCCTTCCATTACCACCACCCTTCCATTGACCCAAAATTACCTCAAAGATGAGAAGAATTAAGATAGAGAGTCCTGAGTGGGCAAGCGCTCATTTCCCTCCGATAAGAGATGTGGCTATTGTTTGCTTTACTATAACAACTGATATAAATATCAGACCTTACCTAAGTGCAAGGTGTACATTTCACATACATGTAGTACATTGTGACACTAAATCTAAGTTTTTCTGACTTTAGTGCAGTGTCAAAAGGTTGATAATAATCTGTGAATTTGAACATGCATGGCCCTTGTTTGTGATCTATTAGGTCAAGAATGGAAACAGTATTGTTTCAGTTTTAAGTATTGTTTCGGTATTGTGTATCGTGCTACTTAATTTGGTGTTGTTATCAAAGTCAACATTTTGGTATTATGACAACTCTACCATATATTACATTTTTTTCACAATTATGATACTGCTTTCAGGAGTTTGATCTTTTTTTGTCTTTTTTTTGTATGTCATTAAAGAAGTTGGTAGAAGAAAGGCCAATACTGACAGTTTGAAGTTACAAACAAATGTGTAGAACAATTCAAAGAACCTTTTTTATCCCTTTCATTGCTGTATGTTACTGTTTATGTTAAAATCAATATAATGAGAGGATTTTCAGTGAAAAAGCAGCACTGACGGCCGTGTGTAATAGCCTTTAGCCTCAAGGCTTCACCAGAGTTGTAAGTTCAAATTATTAGTTGTATTGTCATGGGGGGGCTCTAGGGTTGTATTTTCATTAGTTGCACTTTGGAGGGGCCTTTTAATTTTACTGTCACAAACCTGTTGCACATGCATTGACTCATCCCGAAGGTTAAAGCACCACAGTTGGATGCATAGTCTCTAAAGTGGAATGTTAGATACTATTCTGGGTCAGAAAAAAGTGTGCGGTGTAATTGAAATTGATTTTACAACTTAAGGTGCAATTAATATCAAGGCCTGGGTTTATCCCTGCAAGCTGCTTCAAAGACCATACTAAAAGGGAAAGGCATTGTTTAATTTGGACAACCTTATCACCATGGAGTTTTGACAGCCACTTAGTTGCTTTAATGCTTAACATAATTGAAACAAGAGTTTGAGTTTGGTAACGTATAAAACTCTTTGACAGTGCTATTAACGTCCCCCACCAACAGAAATGAATGTCTTTTGCCAGAGGCATAATGAAAACAGGACATGAGTATCTTTGTATGATCTCTTGCCTTACTTTTGTAAAAGGCAGTAAACATCTCAGGATTTTATTTCATTTTCAACAGCAATACAGAAAAATACACCGCTTGAACCTAACCCAAATAATCAAAGCAAGGCAGGCATTTCAATATTTGAAATTATTAATGTCAAAACTAAAAGTACAGCTCAAATATGTTTCATAGAGATGAACAAGGGCCTTGGGCGGAGGGGTCCACAAGGGTCTTAGGACAAGAGTCACCCTGTTATTCAAAGTCAGTGCAGGCGCTGCTAAATATAAATTTGCCCCACTTATTGAGCAGACCACACATGCAAAGTTAATGTAGACAAATGAGGGGCAGGTGCAGGTCAGATCATTTGGGACACCTCTGGCTAGTTTCTGGGACAGAAGGCACTCAAATGGAAATTCACTGTGTCTGTGAGAGCGTTCACATCCTTTGCTACAAGACCAATCTTAACACATCTGAATTGAAGCCCTGGGCGCTCATTTCTATCCACATTCTTCTACTTTTCTGGTGCTATGAAGAGGGAGATTGTTCCCCTCAGGGCACGTAGAAGGGACCATGTACTCATGAGGATTAGCAGAGAGCACGAAGCAATGAATGTGAGGAACCAGTGAACCGAGGGACATTAACTGATACCATCTGAACGAAATTGGACATTTATAGAATCTAAATTTAAGATACTACAGGTAGACTTTTTTTATTTTAAGACACTGCAGTAAAATATATCATATTTAGAAGCCCAAGACTGCAAAAACCTGTCTTTAATGATCAGCTTCAATGCACTTTCCCTCTTGACTGTATGTAAATCAACATGCTTGACTGCGCTGATATGATTGACAGCCTACATGAGGCCTTTCTTGTTAAACACAATATCCACGAGCAGCCATGTACAGTAGTTTCATGAAACAGACGAGGCAAGATAGATCTATATTTGACTCACACAGACGTATAAGGACTATTTTTTTCTTTTTATGGTCTCAATTTCAAAACCCAATTGTTAAATACACTTATCAATCACTGCTTCCAGACACCTTAAAGATGTCCTGGGGATGATAAGACAAAACAAAGATTTAAGACTGTGTGAGAAAGCTGTTGCGTACATGTTGTGTTCTGAATGAAAGACATTTATTCTTAGTGGGGAGAACAAAATGTGCAGAGCTTATATTTTTCAAACATGGCTTGACTATTGTAGGTTCATAATAAAAGCTGCCTGTTTTATCACAGAGCACAAGCATTATTCCTAAGCACTTTGCACCGTCTTTTCAAAGCCGATTAGAGCACAGAGAAGGAGGCCAGCTCATCCTTGCAAAGGCAGGATATTTACATTTCAGTGCCATGTGCAGTGACTTTTAATTTGGCTGCTACGATTTAACACGCAGGCTTCCTAGTAGTTTCACACATGATTGCTTAATGGTCTTCGTTAACATCCTAAGGGACTTTCCTCATTACCTGATCTGGTCAACTCTGACAGGTGCAACGAGTCTCATCACTGATCTTTGTTCATAGTGCCAAGTTCCCTGGCACTATCGATCGTGGTGAAATCGAAAGCAAGGAAACACATGTGAGTCAAAAAACCAAAGCACAAAAAGAAATGTCAGTCAGTGGCATAAGGGAATAATTTTAATGAGATCAGTGCCCTTGACAAAAATATACGGCCTAAAGTTAAATGTCTAAATTATCCTGTATTGCCTCCCTGAGTATCTTTGGACGCAAACCAAAAAAACCATTAGGCCATTTTGAACAAACCCATTAAGTATCTGTTTTGTTACACAGGCAGTCGTAGGGCAATGCTGTGTTTTTTCGGATTTTCGTCATTTGTTTTTCTCTTAAATACTGTACACCAAAAAAATATTTGATTGTCAACACAATTTGCCCTTGAAAATGAAACGCTACAATGCATTGCTGTCTTTTAGCATTCCATGTGTTTGCAGTTTTTCTACTTAATGGAAACGCCCTCAGAAGTCATGAATCAAAAATTTTCCCTTAAACATCGCATAAAAAATTGAAAATTGAAGTTCATCTGCACAAAAATTCAAAAACCTTGTTGTCAAGCATCTCAACCTTGTGTGACATACAGTATTTAAAGAATCTCAAATGAGCAAAGTTTAATCTTTTAATAAGTTTTGTATTAGATAATCTGTATGACACTCACTGTATAAAAACATAAACTGTACTCCTCCTTACCAAACTAAACTTATAATATAAGATGTTATAATATTTGAATTTGGAAACAGGTGTTTTTTTAAAGTGACTTGAGGGAAGACTTAAAAAGGCATCATACAGCAGTGCTGTCTTTTTGCCAACATCTTCTGGCCAACACAACAACTTGTTTTCTCACATCACTTCCTCCACACAAGTTCTCTCTCCTAGTGATGGTCACACATGCTGCACAGCATAAATTGTCTTCACTGTTGGCTTCAAACCCTGACATGGACATGGCATCCAGCTAAAGCAGTTCCGCGTGGAGTACTGACAATCAGCCAATACTTTGTTGTTGAAAGAACACATAACATGTGTGCACCTTGTGAATCGCCTATACAACAGGCCGTGCATCATGTCTGGTCACTCACCTGAAAAACACGGTGGAAATAGTGACCTGTCTGGAATAAAGATTTACAATAAGACTTCAGGAAAGTTTTGAGACTCAAAACTGTTTGTAGAATGTATCCATCACCACTCGCTTTGTGCCTAAAAGGAAGTTTTTCCCCACCACTGTTGCACCAAATGCCTGCTCATGGGAAGAAGAAAAGGTGGAAAATCTCCAAAAGGCATCAAATGACAGATTTATTTCCATCATTTACACTTTCAAAACAACAGAAAACAAAAAAATGGCATCTGCAAAAGTTTGGGCACCCTGCAGAGTTTATAGCATGCAATGCCCCCTTTGGAAAGCTGAGACCTGACAGAGTCATGGATTGTTTTCAATCGTCATCTGGAAAGACCAGGTGATGTCAATCTTAAGGTTTTAACTGCCCAGACTCATCTGACCTTGCCCCAAGAATCAGCACCATGGGTTCTTTTAAGCAGTTGTCTAGAAAACTGTAACTGAAAATAGTTTACACTCACAAAGCAGGAGAAGGATATAAGAAGATAGCAAAGTGTTTTCAGATGCCAATATCCTCTGTTTGGAATGTAATTAAGAAATTGCAGTCATCAGGAACAGTGGAAGTTAAAGCAAGATCTGGAAGACCAAGAAAAATATCAGACAGAACCGCTCGCAGGAATGTGAGAAAAGAAAGTCAAAACCCACGTTTGTACTGCACGATCCATCCAGAAAGACCTGGCAGACACTGGAGTTGTGGTACACCATTCCACTATGAAGAGATACTCGTACAAACATGGTCTTCATGGAAGAGTCATCAGAACAAAACCTCTTCTAAGTCCTCACCATAAAAATCAGCATTTGAAGTTTGCAAATGAACATATAGACAAGCCTGATGCATTGTGGAAACAAATTTCAAAGAACTGGAAGACTTTTGTAAGGAAGAATGGGCAAAGAGACCAACAAGAATTGAAAGACTATTGGCTGGCAACAAGAAGCGTTTACAAGCTGTGATACTTGCCAAAGAAGCCATTTTTGGTTTTCTGTTATTTTGAAAGTGTAAATGCTGGACATAAAATCTAAATTGTTGTGACATATTATACGAATGTCTAATCTGTCATTTCATGCCTTTTGGACAGTTTTCCATCTTTTCATGGCTTCTTTATGCACAGTAATACAATTTTTTACCTAGGGTGCCCAAACTTCCGAGCCCCACTCTGTGTAAAGTGCCTTGCGATAACTTTTGTTATGATTTGACACTATAAATTAGTGCTGTCAGTTAAACGCGTTACTAGCGGTGTTAACGTGAACCCATTTTAGTGGCGTTGTTTTTTATGTTGCCAGATTAACATTCTTTTTGGCCTAGCAAACTTTGTAGTTCTTAGCACTTGCTGTTGCAACAACTAGTACCGTTAGAAACACTACAACACCACACTGGATCTATATAGGCCAGAAAGTATGGTTGTTGTGAGCTGAGCATGTCCAGTCTGAAATACCACTTAATGGACAGCTGATGTGATTTCCCCCCAGTAAACATATTTTTTTCACCCTTTTTTTGATGGACAGTGTTATATTGTGAGAGAGATTATTTGCTCCAAGTGTGAATGTTACGTGTGAACTTGAACACTACAGTTTGGAAATGTGATTTTAATAGGGTTGCAACTAATAATGATATACATGCGTTTCTTAAAGGGCTCATATTGTGCTCATTTTCAGGTTCATTATTGTATTTAGAGGTTATATCTATATCAAAATTAATACATGGATTAATTTTCAGAAAACACCATATTTTAGTTGTACTGCACATTGCTTCAGATCCTCTTTTCACCCGGTGTATTGAGCACTCTGATTTTAGCTACAGAATGAGGCATTAGACTTCTATTCTATCTTTGTTGTGCCATGCTAGCAGCTTGGCGAGCATTATAACGTATGTTACAAAGTGACGCACGCTCGTAATGGAAGTAAAGGCTGGACCACAATAGAGCTGTTTGGAGCAGTTTGTGAACAGAGGTTTCTGTTGGAGATGATAAGTCCCATAGTGGGGGGGGCAACTTTGGACTTTTTCACTTTGTGAACTGATTACATGCACAAAAAAAAGATATATAACACAATTAAGGTAAGGGGAAAAAGTCAAAAACCATAATATGAGCAATTTAAACATACATATGTACCCATTGTTTCTGTAATATAAATTTTGTGCCACTGGTGCTTCAGAATTTTAATGAAACGTCATGAACTCTAACAAACGGTAATTTGCTATCTCTCCACTCTGAGGATGAGCAACTGGAGCAGTGACAGGATGTCATTTACTCATGTAGTCAGATAGTGATAGCCGGAGTTTAAAGATGTTTTTAAGATTAAAAAAGGTGGATTTGGTGATGGATTTGATTTGAGTATGGAAAGACAGGGTGGAGTCCAGGATCACACTGAGATTGCGGACCTCAGAGGTTTGGCAGATAGTGTAACCATCAACATCCAGGATGAGATCTCCAACCTTCTGAAGCAGAATTTAGGGGGCAACAATCAAGAGCTCTTTTTTATTGCTGTCCAGTTTGAGTAGGTTGGTTTACATCCAGACTTTGATGTCATGCAGTCAGTTGAACAGGGAGAGGGGGGGGGAAGCGAGTGGATGGTTTGGTGCTGATATAGAACTGAGCTTGTGCACCAAGTGGTCCCTTTCCTCACTCCCCGCATCTAGGAGACTACTCTGCCGGATGAGAAGAGTTGTCACCTCCAGAGACCTTCAGTCAGCGGCTGTTTAAGCTCAAGTTCAGCCCGCGCAAACCCCAGTCCCAGCAGGCTGGTGGCCATCTTAGAACGCAAAAGTGCAAGCTTATCTGTCCTCTATGCATGTTGACAGAAAGCAGGGCTCCAACATTCACACACACAGTTTGGACTTATTTTTTACAACTGAAATAATTGGTATTACAGAGGGAAAGTACAGATAAAAGGTACCAGAACCAAATTTTAAGTATCTGTAACAGTACCGATAAAAATGGTATCCATCCCTACTGTTAACCCTTACCCTTTCCCCCACTGCTAAAACTATCACAGAAGTCAATATTATTGACAGTTATTATTGGCTTTGGTTAATGTTATGATGCATTGCTGTTTTGATTGTATTCCGAACCCATTTAGAGAGAAATCCTGGCACATTGCCTTATCATGGTGCAATGTTACTACACGGTCAGACACTCATCACATAATCAGTAGCTCTCTTTTTTTTAACATGAATTTGCTTTAAAGTATCACCAGGCCATACAAGACGTAAATAAAATAATAAAAACGTCATCCCTCCTGCAAAGTAATGGATGCTACCTGAGCCGATGGCATTTTCCTCTACCAAATGAAATGGCAAGAAATCTCAAATGAAGTAAAAAGGGACTGGGGCAAATCCATACCTCATACTAACCTCATCTTCTTGTGCAGCCAAGTCTCAGTGCTTTTATCTGTTAGGCCTAATACTATTGATAGGCTGTTGAAAAAGAATAGAAAATACTCTTGCTACAACCACATTTTGGCTGCTTAGCTTTTGTGGGAATACACAGTAGGAGCATTATGGGAGCAGATTATTTATTTTGAATGAGAGGCAATTCGATACTTTTGGTCCAATGGGAGAAGGTAAAATGTGTTCCTTGTGCAAAACAAGCGGCCGAGCGGAGACTTGAGAAATCCATTGGGTGAAAAGAGCGACCAAGGTGGAGGAATTGAATAAGAACAAAAACAACAAAAGCAACAAACTCAGAGCTGACAAGTTCATTACCTGCTCAAGCCACCTGGCTAACAGCTTTTCTTATGAGGTTTTACTAATGAAAGGTTTCAAAAAATAACTGCACACGCTGCAATTTCTGTCTGGCCACCACAATGCTTGTGGCTTGGTGTGAAATCGAGGTCATGTTTTTAATCCCATATTTCTTCTTTTCACACTCAAGCTTTTCTATAGCTGCTGTTACTTATCAGACCAAGTATGTTTTTGTTAAATTATTTAACTGAAAAGGCTGCAGCTTGTCCAGTTCATACAAATGCATTTTGATGAATGAGAGCTAAATCAAGATAGTTTTAATGATTGGACAGATTAAATAGAATAAGAAAGATCAGTGATCTTACAGTAAGTGGCCGGATGACGTTTCAGACAGAATGTACAAGACCCATGCATTTACATATAGAGAAGATTCCATACAAGACTCCACAGTCCCCCCCCCCCCCCCCCCCCCCCCCCCCCCCCCCCCCCCCCCCCCCCCCCCCCCCCCCCCCCCCCCCCCCCCCCCCCCCCCCCCCCCCCCCCCCCCCCCCCCGTCCCCCATTACATTTAAATACATTAATATCCAACAGCCAATACATTTAATAAGAAGCGAAATGCAGCTTGAATTACATTTTGTATCAACATATTAAGGAAAGATTATTAAATTAAATCTGCCTAGTTAAATGTTGATAATAAAATTTATTATTAAAATGTTAACTGGTCTCCTTCAATGTTTGCTTTTGCAATACAATATCAATTGGTAGAACTTTTTCTGGATTTGTTTGTTTTAGAACGTTGCCAGGGAACATAATCTAGGAGCAATTACATTTCACCCCAAGCGAGTTTGGCAAAACGCAGTATGTAAAAGTGGGAGGTTGGTGAATGCTGTTGCAATGTTGGTTGTTTATTGCGGACACCCATGAAACTTGGTGGGACCCTGTCCTATAGCCTGCAACACACAGAGAGAGAAGTTCTTTCCTTCTCACAATCTAACACAGTATAATAATGGCCATATGCCAGCAGGCAGCCACTAAATACGCCTGTCCAATCTCAAGGGTGCTTGTGGGATCAAGAGACCGAAGCAATCATAACGCCTCGCCTAAAGAGAGGCAATAGTGTGGCAAGAAGAGGACTAGCACACAGAGAAACAACCATGATAAACTTGCCTTCTTAAGGACTTTCGCACGACACCAGTTTAGTAACAGTCACTCCAACGACCGTACTTGGAATGTTACAGCAGAGACACCATAAAGCCAGTGAGTAAATGGAGTCAAGGACCTATTTTGACATTCAAGGCAGAGAGGGCCTGAAGCGCTTAGATGTTTGAAGAAACTTAAATATGAACTCCTCTACCTTGTCCATAATATCCTGTTACAGTTTTCTGAGGGGGCATGGCAGACTGAAAATCAAGTTGTAGAGCCGCATAACTGTTGTGCATCACTGAGTCCAAATCCCAGACATCAAGGGAGCCTCACTGTCAACTTTTAAAGGACGCCGCACTAAATAATTTTGGGTGTCTGGAGGAATCAGGAAGGAATGGTTCATGAGTCATTACATGTGATGCGTAATGTTTCAGGCACTGTCATAAACTGTTAACAGACTTAATTAAAAAGCTGAGTGACTCTGCAATCATAATTTGGTCTACTGCCGAACTGACATCCCCTGTTTGTTTATAACCTGGATTCAAATGGGGACAGTCAGTCGAAATCAAGTCATCACTCGGTAATGCCCTAGTGAATGCGCGCACCACCAATGACTCATGAAATATGTTGCTCCGATCACAGGTTACATCCACGCCATCAATCTTCAAGATTAATTTGGCTTGGGAGATGAGCTTTTCAATAATTCATTGTGTAATATTTGTCTGCAAATTAATCCTTATTCAATGTGACAAGGAAAATTAAATGATTGCTTACCAGGTAATTTGGACATTATTATTCTTCTTTCGATCTATGGTCTAGTGTACAGAATCTAAATGTTTTTTTGGTTTGTTTTTCTGCCAGGTGTTGTTGAGACAAAGTACCAATTCTGTATGTATTTCCCAAAAGATGAAAATAACTAAGTTTAGACTGGAGCAAATGGAAATGATACATGTGCTCTAGATGTTCTTCATCTTCTGGGAAGAGATTTACGATTGGTGTGTTACACAGGATATAAGATGGTTATGTTTTGGACATGTGTCCTGATAAAAATCTAGTGTTGCCATGTTTTTCCTGACAGTTATTTTTTACGCAATACTAATAAGCATAGAGAGGACACATATACCTTCCTCCCCTTCAAATCTAAAGACATACAAAGCAATTAAGCTTGCTCAGCACCCACCTCTCTCTCCTTCTGGTGACCCACATTTAGCCTTAATACCTGCCTTTGAGGGCATTCATGCAAAACAAAAATTAAGACTTGAAAATGCTTAGGTCAGCATTAACTCTACACTTAAAGAGAGTGGATATTCATAACATTCAGCATTGTTGTACAAATCAAATAGCAATTTCTTTATCAAACATGACCTTACTGAAAAAACAGTTAGCACATAAGCCTTGCAACTAGGTCTTTCAGAATAAACATTACATTTTTCAAGTCCAATTTTATAGTGAAGTAGCTGCGGCATATGTGATATTAAATCAAACTGAAGGTCAACTTGATTAAAAGTCAAGCTGGACAGGAATTAATTCATGTGAAACTGTTAACTCCAGAGTGAACTCTAATTATCCGAGTCTACGGCATGGAAACAGTAGCACTTCAATGAACTCAAAGGCAGTTTTTCATTCACTTCTTTTTCCAATATAGTTGAAAGACTGAGAGAGTTATTGCACCAGGTCTCTACAATTACTGTTGAACAACAAACCTTTACTTTGAGATTTTAAAAGTGCAACTTGAAATCTATAAAGCATGCAACTTAAACAGAGGAATACATTGAATGTATTACATTAATTTAAAAGTGTAAAGAGAAGATTGATTGCAGTCCACCTAGAGATTTAAAAAAATAATAATAATAAAATAAAAAAACATGATATCAGAAACACTTGGAGCAATACAGCATGATCTGCACAGGAACAACTATATCCTTTTTACTCGCACCTGCTGTCTACCTGTCAAACGCCTTCACTGTACTGCCTGCTCCACTCCTTCACTGACAGCCCCCCCTTGCTAGTTGAGCCCATTCACAATTGCAGGCACCCTATTGCGGTCTGTCAGATGCCAGCCTCAGACATAGTGCACCATTGCGCTGGAGTCTCCGGCGCTAACTGTCACTTATTTTTTCCTGTACTTCTCTCGAGCAAAAGGAGCAAAAAGCACAAAAACACATTTAGGTAGAAAAGCTATGGCCAAAGCCGTCAGCCAGTGCTAGAAAGCGTTTAGGCATACACATGTTGAGAGGTATGTAACATTACAATATTCAGGGATGCTGCTAGAGTATGCTAAAGGGGAATGTGAAGGCAAAGGTAATGGCGTGAGTGTGTATTGTTATCCCTTATATATAGTTTACATATAAAGGATAATTCAACATTTTGGATTGTATTGGATTGCTTTTTCACAAGAAACTAAATAGTTTAAATATCTTATCAAATGTATTAAAATTAAACTGCATGAATACATTTTTTTTAAGAACAATGGATCCAATTACTATGTGAAAGGTGCCATTGATAATGATAAACTGACAGGGAATTATCACCAGGCTTTGCTGTTCCCCTCAGGACTACAGATCATAGTATTGTCTTTCAGCTCATTGTTTTGGTTTTAAAGCTGTTTGGTCCACTCTCTTCAACCACAGTAGGTAGCTATTTTGTGGGGGAAATGCTTTTTCTCTTCTACTGTACACTACATACCTACATATAGATATACAATATAGTGGAGCACTTACATTTCTCAGGTGGCCAGAATCACGACTAAAATGAATGGTGCGCTGTGTCTGCTGGATGTGATCTGGAAGCTGGAACAACATTTTTGCATTTCTTTATGATAAATGACTTAAACAAGAAATTGTTAGAAAAACTGGAGTGTCTCAGTCTTCTTGTTGATTGAATAAATCAACTAATACGTTGTGTTGCTATTGACAAGCCCATAATCCTGTGGTGATATGAACATTGTCTTGTCACTTCAGAAATGTGTTGTCCAAATTAACAATTCTGAGCAAGATTTAATCATAGTTTAAGAAAATGTGTGTTAAATTTGTGTTTTGCGCATGTTTGTTCTAATGGCTTGTGTAACAGTGATACAGAATTGATGGCAAATGAATGTGATATACAATGATATATAATTGTTTTTTTAATGTTGTGATATTGATTTCAACCCCAATATAGAGTGTATACCATAAACCCATCCTCAATCCCTCCTGCTTACTCCCCTTATGCCCACCACCACTTGACAGTGATGCTTTTGTTGTACATGATATTGGGCAAGTACAGCCCAGCTGAGTTAATCTATTTTCTGCATCAGTGACTTGCAACAAGTCCACTCTTTTTCATTAAGTGACTCAGGGATCCTGGTGCCTGAGCAGAGCAGAGAGCAGAGCTGCTGTCAAAACGCCCCACACAACCATCACACACATTAGCAGGCACCCATTTTGAGAAATAACAGGGCTTGCTTACGTTTGTGGCTTAACCGATGCGCACACAGTCACTACCAATATCACAAACACTTTCTCCCTTGTGTATTTGCAACATGTTAGCAAGATACATTTTCCACAGCAGAGGAATCCAGTTTGAAATGTTGCCAAAATAATATGCTGTGTTATAAAAAAAAAATCTGATGCTTTATCCTGAGGCAAGGAGAGTTTTTTTACTCTTTCTTGGTTAGAAAACTATTGTTTACAGCTTCTTTGCTTCCATAAACTAGAGGAAAGAACAGGAGGGATCAGCCTCCCCAGCCACGAGGTGCCACCATCTCCTCTCTCCATCTGTCTGCCCACTCTTCTGGGGGCTAATTATCTTAATCCCTTGAATCCAGAATGTAGGCTGGTGGCATGCGCCTCAGTCCCAGGACGCTAGCGTTTTGCCTCCCAGTTAAAATGTGAAAATTAATTACTGCCTGCCCTGCTGCTAGTGGGAGGAGGAAGAGGAGAGGCAACCACAGGAAGGCCGGTCCCTGGCAGGTGTGGGAGGGTGCTAGGAACTTCTCCTGAGAGCCTGATGTACGGCCCATGACTGCAGTTCAGTTTGTTGAGCACTGTATGGTACCACTGGAGTCCTGTTAGTGATTTGAAGTCTGCTTAGGCCACCATATTGTGTTGACTACATATAAAAAGGTTTATCTTACTTATGTCGTGGTGCCGTCAATAGTGCACGGCAGAAGCTGACAGTCCAAGCCTGGCCCAACTTCGGTTAAATTTTAATATCATTGTCTTTGACCGTCATAACAATTCAGTATCTAGACACAACTATTTTTTTCTGCTACTTTAACATTTACTGCAAAATCAGTTGGAGCATGTAATACCATAGACAGCTGTATTGGGTGTGACTGTATCTTGAAGCATAAGGCAGTATGATATGCACTGTGGCTTAATGTTTTGTTTGAGGAATGATAAATTGGGAACTAACATGCATGCAAAACAAACAGCTGAACAGAATAGCCTTATTTACCATTGAGATGGCATGCAAACGACAATTGCTTAATTTTACAGTTCAGGAGAAACGTCATCCATTGTGAACCGTGGAGGGCTATTTTCAAAACATTGTTATTATGAGAGAACCATAATAACTGATGCATGGCATATATTTTTACCGTTTCTTTAACACAGTTGAGGGAATGAAAAAAACAACCTGCAAGATATGTGAAAGCTTGCACTCTATTCCAAAACACCCACATGGCCAAATGACAAAGACATACTCAGTCACGCTTTTACTTTGCCAAAGGAAGTGGGGTGAAAAATACCACTATTAAAATGATGTTCATAGTTGAGAAATTACAGTTTTTGGCATCAACAAAATCACACTTTCTATTTTTCTCAGGGGGGGCTTGCTCTCATTAACAAAAGTACTGGTCTTAAAAATGAACTGCATAAAATGATAACAGTATCTAGTTTCTTACAAATCTACAATCTGTACTTCAGCAACCAAAAGAGGGAGCCACATAATTCAGTTGGCATTTGATGCACAGTTGTGCCCTTGTTCTGTTACACATGGCAAAACCTCACAGGTCAGATGAAAAAGTAATGGAGAGGAGTGTTTTATTACACAGAAACAATCAGCTCTGGATCACAGACATCACCCTCACAGGTCTGGCCCAATAAAAAGCATGTGGTTGCTCCAAATTCCAATTATTCAGTGTGCCAAATTTCAAAGCTGGGGCGGCACTGCAGGTCAGAAATTCAACCTAATGAGTCTTTTGGGTACTTTAAGAAAAAATTGTCATTCTCTGTATTTAGATCAAAGTGTTAATCCTGGAGATTTCTGTCTTCTGGTCAATTTGGCAAAAGGTGATTCAGCTACAAACAACGCATTACATAAATCTGAAGAGATGATAAACTATCTTGCAACTCTTCTAGAAATTCCTTAGAAAATGAGATAGTTGTCTCTCTAGAGCCAAGATAATAACACAGCTGGGCTGATATATAAATGTGTTTTGGTCACTAAGAATAGACATCTTTTATAGTTTTGCAGGATCAACTTAGCAATCATGTCCTCCAAGAATTACACAATCACATCTGTAAATCTACTGTTCACTCACTTTAATTTTAAAAGTTATGCAACGATATCCCTTTGCATAACTCAAAATAAAGATGTGTATTATTAGAAATCCTTGTATTTTTTTGGCTGTACTTTCTGTGGCTACTGAATTTAGTGGTAGACTGACCATGTGAACGTCTGCATAGAAGAGTAAATTGATCGGTATATTGCATTTGCAATTCAGGACGTCAACCCTCTCTCAATGCCCTTACAGTGCAAATAAATATTTCAAATATATCAATTATCTCCACACAGACATCTGGGAAGGCCAATATTGTATGTAGCAGTGCAGCTCATAGTTGAATCAGCCCATATATGCACAGAGGATTTCTGTTCTTGACGACCCTCTTTCAGCCTCTCCACGTTTTCTGTGGCCTTCTATGTGAGATTGTCAGGAAGTACATTTTATTGGACGCAATACCTACCTGACCTGTGTGCCAGGTACGTAATGGGGGTCAGCAGTGAGCAGGTTGCTACGGAGATAATCAAATAGCCGGAGGTGCTGAGAGAGTGTGCAGTGTCAGTGGTATCATGTTCCTTCCTGCCCAGACAATGTTTTCGTCCTTAAGCCAAAACAGAGCTCCACTCAATCTGTGTCTACACTGCTCATTTTTGGATTTTCTTTAGACCTCACCTTTTCTTTTTACAGAAAACAATGTCTTTATCTATGCATATTAGGGCTTTAACATATGCAATATGAGACCAACATTGGACACTCAGATCCACGACCCTGTGTCACGGAGTGAGAAGGCAGAATCGCGACAAACCCCTTCCAGCTCCCAGAGTTATCCTTCTCGTCCAGATCAAATGCTACCGCATCTTTAAATTACTACTAGTAGTCCTTTTGGTGCTTTATCACATTTTTGTCTGGTAAATTTAGCTAGCTAACTGTAAAGACGGCTAAATGTGAAGGCGTGGGGGGACACCGTTATGAAGGCCCCTGTTCTGACTCGGGGTGCCTGGGTCTGTTTCCTGACGGTTCAGTAAACTGCAGTTTAGCGTCCTTAGCAACGAAATTAAGTGCTGACCGGGCTGGTTGCTAGTTGTCGTCTATTTATACAGTTAACGTTACTGATGAATTTGTGGGTTGGCCCAGAGTTCCATGAATATCAATAAATAAGGTCTCTGTTGTATTACTGTGTTGCAAAGTGGCATATAATCAATGAAAAAACAAAGCCATGTTTATTATATTTTATTGTTATTGTCTGAAATGTTGTCTAATATGTCATAATCATACATGAGACATTTTATGGCTAATAATAATATGGCTATCATATCTAGACAAAACAGAGCAAAGTGTTGTTGTGTTTCTGGGTACCTGACAAATGTAACTCCAATAATTACTCTCCTCTAATGTCTGCTTTGGTCTCCACCAATCCCTATTCATTAAGTATTTAGCTTCCTAGATGTTCAACTTTCTATACAAGCTACTTACTAGCTTTGTCAGCTTGGTGCTGATTAGGTAACATACATTGAGTTTATCTGGGTAAAATTAAAACAATGAGCTAAGAGGAACTAAAAAAGCTAATTTGGAACATAAATCAGCCTTCTGAGGGGCCATTTTCACTTAAAAAAGAATAATGGAGCAAGATTTAATAAGAAAGACTGGTTGCTACAGTTTAGGCTTTGATGATGCTCCTGTGACTAATACGCATGGGATATAGTATTTCTTTTGATGGCTTTTTATAGCTTGAAACATATGGTGAACAGCAGAAGTCTACATCCTATATGGAAAAAAAATCTAGAAGAATCATGATGAAAAATGTAATGCTTAAATAGTGCTTGTTAACAGTGTTTTTTGACGCAATGTGTTACAGGCAGTTTGATTTAAATGTAAACCATAATATATATTTTCTTATAGAATTTGAACCTTTATTTTGAATCAGTATATATTGTAAAAAACTAAAAAGAAATGGCTGAGATCAGCTCAATGTCATCAATTCTCTAAAATCTCTATTATAAGGCAGGGATAAGCAGCCGTGTGACAGGGAATGGCCAAGAGTGTGCAGGTTTTCATTTCAACCAAACACTACACCGGGCAATTTCACTGATTAGCATGCCTTCTAGCTGACAGAAGGAACTAATTATTGTAATCAGCTGCTGTACCACGGCACATGGTTTCCCATCACTGCTTTAAATTGAAGCAAGTTTCTTTCTCCCTGAAATAGCGCAAGCTAAGTTGATTACAGCGTCTAATGACCTTGATACTGTGATGAGTGTGCCTGTGTGCATTCGTGGCTTTTAGCATACTGCTGGAATCTTAACACTGCACTTGACTTCCAGAGATGTGATCCCACCTTCACATATCCTCATTAGGAACCCTTTGCTGATCATTAGTGCCTTAAGTGCCTTTAATTCATAGTCATCTCTCACAGATGACGTTCCCATTATTTGCAGGATTTACTTGACTAGCCCCTTGCACTTGTTAGCCTTTACAATTCCCCACTCTCCCACCTTTCACCCCTGACTAGATTGCACAGTGATGCATTGATACGTTGCTTATCATTCCTTGGAAATCAAAGCATCTCCTACTCTACACTGCATCATAGTGCTGCGGGACCTAGCAGTTAATTTGTTTTACCATTCAAAAATCATTACCCCATAATGCAGTGCATGATGCCTCTGATGGTGCGTATCATTTTGAAGGTGAGTCAAATCAGATGATATTTTGGGGTTCGGTCCCATCAACGCCACACACAGCTCCATAGAGTAAGTGACAGATGACATTAGGTGTCTGCTGCCATCGCAGTCCTCATTACTTTTTCTCACTTTCTCCTTATTAACCTTTCCCTGACCACAACCATCTATCTTTCTCTTTCTCCACCATCATCTAAATCATCTGTTGCTGTGGTTTCCTCCCATCATCCTATACATTTTTACCTAGCTGTCATGTAATCCACATCAGGGATGTAAATCATATGTGCTCCTCCACACATTCCTGACATTCCTGACAAATTTCTTTAGGATGCATTTTGAACTATCCATTAGCAACTCTTACTATAAATGATAAATGATATGCTTTGATTTAGTTGCCGCATAACGCTTACGTTTTCTTTCCTAAACTTAAGCGTGATCCCTGCCGAAATGATCGGCATCTTGCGGTGCTTTATACCCGGCTCACAGTCACCTATTCTCAAGTAACTGAACCACCAACAACGACCAGCAGCTAGTCACCTATTTTTAGGTAACTCTACTGCTGACCGTTGACCTGACGGAGACCAACGACCGGCAGCTCTCAGTGCTCTGTACCCGGCTCACAGTCACTTATTCTCGGGTAACTGAACTATTGCTGGCCTGAGGTCTGTAGCTTCGTCACAAAGCTCTGTAGCGGCTCAAACAGCTAGCAACTTCTGCTCTGTAGAACGGAGTTCTGTAGCCGATGTCACGTGACCAGTCGGCAGTCCCCTAATTATCATAGGCTATCATGTGTTTTAGTATGCATACCTTTTCCTAAGATATCATGCAAACCTGTTCAATAGAATGCATTGAGTGTTTCCCTCCTAGAGAGTCTAAGAACAAATGCGGCAATAGAATATTTCTCCTTTTTAAACTGAATTTTTTTCTCCATTTACATTTTTCATGACTGAACATTATTGCCAAAGACTAATTAATTAACCTAATATTGAATGCTGGTACAGTTTTCCGTCTATTTTAAGTGTGACACTAAGTAATGCGTTTGATTCAAATGTCAAATGCATAAAGGAGACTTTATTAACATTTGCCATTGCCTACATTTAAACATGACAAACAAAGCTGCTGCTCTGAGGAAGAAGCTCTTAGTTTGAGAGATGTTTCCGATTATCAGTTTGCTGAGTCGATTGGCTATTCTTGACAATATAAATGTGAATGTATTTATTAATCACTGTCCCTGCTAAGTCCTGAAGAAATATTCAAAATCTTATAGAGATATGTCTGCGCTTGTGTTTTATCTCTTCACAAATGAATGAACAGACATCTAGAGCCCGCTCTTCTTTTTCTACAGCAGCGGGAATTTGGCAGCTAGTGCCTGACCTCCAGGCACGCTAACAGGCTAACGATACGCTAATGTGTCCCATTACGCCCGATTTGCCAGGAGGGGATTCTTTTTGTTGAGCATCATGCTGCTGGTGGATTTTAGATGGGCACTGTATAATGATGCGCGCCTTTCTTCCTGGCTCATAAAAGATACAAGGAGTAGTCCTGCTGAGAGTCATTAGGAGGGCCATTTACACTGTGCTTTTCTTACTCACACACTTTTTTGTGGTCTTTGCAGAGAGCCACAAGGCTACGCAGACATCAAGAAAATGAAACGTGAGCCGCCACTCGGGTTCTTGTTCTTGTGAAAGACTACTAAACAGCTGTTCTACTCTCACCATTACTACCAAAACCGGAGTTTGAGGGTTATTCTTTCAAAGTAACAAAATGGATGGATAAATAATAAAAGTACAAACAATAATATAAACATAATCATGAGTCAGAATTGAGGGGGAGAAGAATTATGGTTTGGCTTGCAGTTGCAATGCCTGAAACACAAATTAGCATGTTGTGATGCAAGCAAGAAGGGAAAATCACATACCATTTTCTGCCTCCTCTCTCTGGCCTTAATATTACCATTCAATCGACAAATTGAATCCAAGGCTAATTTGCATTGCATCACAGTAAAACCTCTTATGTATTCATTGCTTTTCTCTGCCCTACATACTATTAAATGTAATAATTCTTTTTTCAGTACAGCAGCCACCATATACTGGGAAGACCAAAGTGATTCTATGCTTCCCAATGAAAAGAAAAACTGAGATGACATTGTGACCACATGGTTATCAACTCCCTTGTTTTTATCTTGGACCCTATTTTGTAATCATTTCACATCATACTAATCGAGTTTGACCAAAAACCTGACAACTGCTTCGCTACAAAGACACTTGTGTGGGCCAGTACAGTCATAAAATAATCTATCACAGTTCATGTAAGTCTTTTTTTAAATATTTTTTGTGCTATAATAACATTTCTGCAGAATCAATTAAAACCTGCGGATAGATAAAATAACCAGACATGAATGGCTGTCTTTGCAGCAAATCAAAGTACTTAATCACATATTTTTCAGACTTTGTGACTAAAACACACAATGCTGTTATAAAGCAGTTCTACTATTGATTAACAAAAAAGACACACATTGTCTGCTGACACATTCAAATAGATAATGAAATGGGCAGATAATGAAATAGCATCAAGGTTACAAAATGGACTGACTTGTGCTTCATCAAGCTAAGCTGCCAAAGGATGCTAGTAATTAAATTTTAATACCTCATTTGAAGATTCCTTTTGATTTAGTTGAACTAGAGCGTTGTTAAAAAAAAGAAGAAAAAAAAGGCCTGTGCAGTCCCCCACAGACATGTAATCACTCCATTACAGAGTTACATCTAAAATCTGCCCACTGTTTACTCTGTGCTTGCCCTCTCACATTAGACTGTTTGCTTTGCTTGACAAGAAAATTATGAAAGAGGCTGGGCCAAGCAACACTGAGGTGTATGTGTTTGTGACTTTGTGTGTGAGAGTATGTGTGTTGATGTTTGCTACCACAGAACGAATCACGTTATTATAATGGATGCCTTGTCGCATATCCATCCTTGCCTGAGAATATATATCCTGTAAAACAGAGAGAGAGAGAGAGAGTGTGTGTGTGTGTGTGTGTGTGTGTGTGTGTGTGTGTGTGTGAAAAAGAAGGATGGGGGAAGATGGATGGAGCAGAGGGTTAGGTGATGGTCATGGTGATACTTTGTGTGAAGTGTGTTTGAAGTATAATTTTTGGACTCTTCACATTAACACACTCTATGATCAATGCTGATCATGAAGTTGCTAAGAGAGTTAAAGACACCCTTTTTTAAACCCTAGAGAAGAGTATGACAACAACAAGGTGATATGAGAGGGAATGGCATGCATACACCTTTTGTTAATTAATTTATGAGGAGAAACTTGAGTGAAGAGCTTTATCACTTCCCTTGTATATTTGAACAAACTGCACTGATTCCATTTGCAGATACAGTACACTACCATCACTGTGGCACAAATGTAACTGAAGTTTACTTTATTTTTCAAAATGATGTGTTAGTTTGATACATGCAAGCTAAAACTGTGAATATAACTACTCTTCCAATTACACACAGTAAATATGTTCAAGTTATAATGCTTACATTCTGCTGGATATGCGCAGATAGACACTAGTGCCAGGAGGGTTTAAACTTTAAAGAGGCTACAAGGGGCAGGATGTAGGACTAAAAAGATGTTGACACACAACATGTTAATAAGCAGTAGCCACAATGCTGAATTTCTACTCCTGAACCATATTCAGTGCAGTAAAATAAATGTCTTTTTTTGTTCATGACCTGAAATGAGCACACATTTCAAACCTCTGGACAAGTTAATCACAATGTCCACATGCCAACAGAAACCCTTATTGATTGCCACATTCCTTGTAGCTCCAGAGAGTTTGAGTTTACAGTGTTGTTTGGAAAATACTAGGTTGGGCAATGCTATATTTGCATCAACATTGACCTTTTGCATTGAAAGGGGCAAGACCATAATGCGCACAATTACCACCAGGCACTTCTTTCCTGTTCAACATTTATGTAGCATAATGCCTGAAGATGAGGTCAGCCAACTGGGTTAGCAACCAGGAGGTCACTGATGTAGCCTGAAGGACTTCTTATCTCACTTGCAAAAACCATAATAAATGTGCCCTTGAGCAAGGCAGGTAACTAAGAGATAAAATATTTTGTGGTAACTTTTTCTTTTTTTCTTTTTTTTAATAGTATGGCAAACATTGTTTAAAAAAACATCCTCAGGAACTAGAAATACAAAGTCTATGGAACAGTCGATTAAAGGTAGCCTGCAGAGTTTTTCACTACTAGTGGAGCTATGGAGTGATGTTTAATTTTGTGTGCATGCCACATTTAATAGCACAAGTGTGGTAGTGATACAATACACAGTCCTGCTGTGTCCAAGGGGAAGTGATTCCAATGGTAACTGCATTTAAGTTAGAAAACAAAGAGAACAGTAGTTAAAATAATAAGAAAAAAAATGTAAGCAAGTGCTGGCTTAGGCCTGCTTGCCAAATCACCAGGATAATAAATAAACTGTTATGTCTATAAATTAAAAGGGGTCGTTATTAGCTACCCCTTGGTTTCACTGATCAACAGTAATGTACAAATGCAAAATATAACAACCTGCTGGCAAAAGGCAGGCAAGAAGAACAAATGATGCTTTAATATTTTTTAAATACATCTGGTTTGCAAATGTTTAATGAGGAAGGAAATGCATTCAACAAGTGTGCTTAAAGGAAACCACCACAGACTAGCTTTAAGTTGAACAGCAGAATAGGCTATATCTCAGAAACTTAAAGCTTTAATCTTTTAATGGCATTGTATTTATAAGCATTTATTAATTCTGTGCAACACCCATCTACACTGCTTCTTACCTGCTTCTGTAATATTAGTGTGCATAAGCAACTGTTTCTGTTTTAAACAGTGCATCAGCTTTATCATTGTTTGGCCTTGATTTCCAGCCATGTCTAGATGCTCCAGTGTAGTGATCTGAGCGCACTGTCACTATGCAGATGTTTTTGAGAGAATACAGAATTACATGTCTTCCCAGACACAAACATGATCACAGGCACCCAGTTACAGCTTGTCAACACAATGACATCCCTTACTTTGAACTGAGATGAGTGCACAGTATCTGTCTTCAGCAGTGACACATTACCAGGAAGGTGTGCAGCTTTGCAAGGTATTACATATTAATCGGCACGTAATGGAGGAATATACTGAGGGTGGAAATTGGACTCATGAGTCATGTTTCATCCTGTGCAAACAGTAGGTGAAAAACCTCCCATCATGTTTGCCATGCTGGAAATACTGTGTATTTAAATTGTCAGACACTAGCAAACTACTGAGCTAAGCAACACATTATCTTACCGTGCTTTTCATATTCAGTTTGTCTTGATTTTCCAATGTATTTTAAGTCGTAAAAGAATTGAATTTGAGTCATAAAAAACCCAGATATGTAAAATCCACGATTATTTTGATCAGCTTATTTGACATAAATAACAAAACCAAATGCCAATTAATACCTATCAACAATCAGTAATTTCTAGAGGAAGCAGACTCAATGTTTTTGCATCTGCTCTGCTCAGAGCTGTAAATAGGTGTGATGCAGTTGAGCACATGTGAACGCAAACACAACACTTCTTGTGACAGATTATTATAGCATTAGTCATCAATAGATTGATTGCTTACTCTTAAATTAAAAAAGCATCCACATAGGAGGAATGGTGTACACAGCAGCACCCACAGTGAGCTGATTTGTCTAGGTGCGTGCAACAGGCAGTTTGCATGAAAGCATAATACTTCCGAGATATTACTAAGGTAAGCAACACCTCTTATGTTGAGTTCACACCGGCCGCGTGAATTAGTGAGTTTGATTGCTTAAGTTAAAATATTTCAGCTCACTTGAATTCCGTGTGTTTGTGTTCTGACATTGATGTAAACAGCGTCTATTGGTGTCTGTGCATTACCTTTGTATGTTGTCATGCTGCACGTTTCACAGCATTGAACACAGCATTAGGATTTAGTTACACCACTGTTTATAACTAAATTCCAAAACTAAATCATTCAGTGATTCAGTGATGCTCATTAACTATACCTTTGTAGCCGAGCTGCACCAATCACATCGATGTATCTGATACAGGCGTGCCAGAGGTGCGCTAAACAGATGACACCAGTTTAATCTTCCAGTTAGCTCCGCTGGTAGCTAAGCGCATGGGGCTCTGGATACGTCACCGCATGTACTGTTGTGATTGGTTGTAGTGTTATCCAGTTGCGTGCAGTGAGATTTTCAAATGCATGGCTGGTGCCGTTTCATTACTTGATGTCAGACCCTTAATCTTTTGAATTTGGGTCCTGGATGTCAAATAATTATTTTCACATGTGGATTTATGCTGTTGACTAACTTAAAATCATCAGGATAATGCTGATCTTTGACGGAATTTTGACAGAATTTAGAGGACCAGTAGTCAGCTTCCATTACCACCTATGAACTGCCATAATCTAAAAAAATAAAAGATTATTATGTGGAATCGAAAAAACGCATTTGTAAAATTATCTCCAGTCTATATAACCATGGATCGTTGATGTGATAATGCTCTGTCAACATTGCTCTTCTGTCTGGTATAAAATTAAAGTGCAAATGCATCGCTTGTCTTATTTTTGTTTGCAGGAAGTTTCCCTCATTCCCTTTGGTCAACACATCATTTTAGGTCAAAGCTTACCCTCAATTTGCTTGACTGTTCAAACCGGATCTGCACAGGCTTAGATTTATCAGCAGTTGTAGAAAAACACACAAGCTCAACTTTGACCTCTCAACCATAGGCTCAAAACATCTAAACATGTGTCCATCTCCATTTGACCAGAGTAATTCTGTCAATGCCCTGAGAATAATTCAAAATGGAGACTGTACAGTTCAAGTGATACAGAGTGTGTGTAGCAAGAGTAAACATGTTTCAGTTGTCAAAAGATTTTCAGCAGAATCATCAGGAGCCCTGAGATCATAAAAGTGTGCTCCGATGCTTCCCCTGCCAATTAAATAGCACATACAATGTACAGATGTCACTCAAAGGGGTAGGTATGAAAAAGGGTAACACAATCCAACAAAAAGCTGTTAAAGTGACCCCCATGCATCATTGCGGTTACCCAAATAATTTGGCTGATTCAAGGAAAATAAAAAATATTGAAGTTCCACAGCCAGTTTGTACAAAAATGCAATACTATCATTTAATGTATCTTCATTATGTTTCTGTTGCACACTCAGACTGATACCACCACAGACACCCAAGGAGAGCTGATATAAACCAACATGTCATTTTCAACCTGGTTGCAGCCCTCTTCAGGGACCCTTAACAAAGCCAATACATTCCCTTTTGACGCAGTGTAAACACCTAGACTCATTTCTTGACTGAACAAACGTGTAATGTTACAAGCCACTCATCTGCCACAGCCCTCCACTACTTATGTAAAGGCTTGTTCAGAATACGATAGTGGATTTACTTTTCAGTACAATTCTTCTCAAGCACCTTATATTCTATCACCCTGTACAAGGCTGACACTGACTCCTATTTCATTCAAGAGCTTTGACACTATAATCTCTATCAAAGAAACACCAAGGAATAAGTCATGTTTTATGCCTGAAGTCCAGTAAACATATAGCAAGTAAAATGACTAAAACTGTAACGGTAAAGCTAATGTGCCAGTCTAGATACTGTAGAAATTACACAAAGCCAAAGGAGCAAGAAAAAGCCAGTGCAAAAGTGAGTCATCGAAAACCATCCTTTTATTTTTGTCATGATTAAAATAAGAATACAGTGAAAAATAAAAGAATGAAAATGCATCAACAATGCTAGCAAAGGATTTTAGCCAAAGCTTGACAACAGGATAAAGCAAAATTTGGCATTTGGTGAGTAAAAGGTCTGGACACGATAAAGCCTGTGGCTGCAGTCACTACTTCTTTAGAAGAAAATAAGATTAAAGCTGGCATGCAGTAAAATGCAATTGCACACATCACAGGCAGCTGGCAAGTCATTCTAGAAAACCTGATGCTCTTTTTTTATATTTGAAGTTTTACTCCGTAGGATCTTTGGCTCCCATCAACATGGGAGAATAGCTTCTAGGAGCAAAAAAACGAGAGAGAGATGTCATTTCAGGTATCTAGTTTGAGCTAAGTGACTGCAGGTCATCTCGACAATCTAGAGACTGGGAAAGCCCTACAGTTATGTTTGGACATGTCAGACCTGCTGGGCCTTTCACTAGAGGCAAAAAGAAAGGACCATTACACTGACACAAGACACATTTGTCTTTCCATCCCAGGCTTCTGCATCAGAAGACACCTTAAATATGCTAAAACTCATATGTAACAGGACAGTGATGGACTGTGGACCAGACACCTCGCTGTGTGCCTGGAATTCCTGACTGCCATAGATGGTCAGGGTGGGCAGTCACACGTCCAAACCCCTCATCCTTAACATCGCTATCCCATAAGGTTGTGTACCCACTACTGCATTCCCTCTACATGCACAGCTGTATGGTCAGGAACAGCTACAACACCATTGTCATGTTTGCTGATGATTCAGTATTGATAGGCTGGGTCACCAACAATAAAGAGAAGGCCAACGTGGAAGAGGTGGCAGATCAGGTCCAGCGCAAAGAAACTCAAGAATAACTTCTCTCAGGCGTTTGGTCTGATAACTCTGTACTGTATGTCCTTGGCCTTGTCTAGCACAAATTCCTCTGTGAACCCTTTGCACTGCCCTGCACATTTGCATATCTACACCTGAGTATGTACAAAATGTTATTGTTTAGCTTGCCTTACAATTGTGACTTGTGTACATTTTTGTGTAATATTGAAATTTTTTCAACTTCAACTCTTATCCTTGATACTTCAATATATTTGTTTCACACTAATCTTTAGCACAGTTTTGTTTTTTTGTGACAGACAAACCTTTGAATCATTGAATCATTCACATAATTTGGGTCCTAACCCACAGTTGTCCAGTGCAGGGTCTAAAGACTTGCTTCAAACTAATGTCAGCCAGGGTGTCACAAATTGAATGCAGTGGCATGGGCAAAAGTCTTAAAGAAACTTTAAGATATGTAAGTATCTGCAGAGGCTGATGCTAGGACATACAAATAATTAAGACAGTCTATGATTTGATGAGTTCAACAACTTGGGCATTACACCAATATAAGCTACAATATATGAATCAATAACCTGGACCAGAGCTCTCAGAGTCCTCCATTCTGTCTGCATTAATTGTCAATCATATGTATCAACTCAATAATTATAAATGCCATGATGGCAATTATTTTCCAATTGCTTTACTTAAGGAATTATACTGAGTCCATATGCAGTTGCTGGTGCTAACAACCACCAATTCATTTCAACCTTGACTCCATACAATTCAAGATGCATTATTAAAACAATGCATTCCTTCGATCAGCACCTTTTCATTCCCCACGTATTGTACATTGTGAGATTATTTTTAAGTCTAAGAGATGCCATGTTTTAAGGGTAGTTGAATGAATAATATGCATTGCATGTCTGAAAGAGCTTTACTGTGTTGTCACCTGTTGGTAATCTGCACGATGGATGACAATTTTATGACACATCCCTTTAATGGAGAAACATTTTAAGGGTATACATTCTGAAAAGCAGTAGCAAAAGTCAAGCATTAAGTGGTGCATTCTTTGACACAAAGATGAGATGGCAGCACACCGGACACTGCGGCAGAATGGGGAACAATTATGAAGCACTGTGCAATCAAGGGGGTCTCTGACAGCAGGGTCTGATGAGCCAGTGTCACTCTGGAGCTCCAGGGCTCCACAGCTAATCAACCAACAAGGAGGGGCTTGAGGGGCACGATCACTCAAGAACTCCATCACCACACGGGGAAGAAAGCAATCACCAGCCCATTTCCATGTGCTGTTATTCCCACCCCCCACCTTCGACTCTCAAATCAAGGTGCACAGATGACCAGGGAAGCACTGTATGGAGGCAAAGGTGGCTGGTGGGTGCAATCAAATGAAGTGTCAAAAAACGAGACGAAGAAAACTTTTGGTCCTGCAAGCGGTTTCTTCAAGCCATTTCATATTTTTAAATAATCATATTGGAAACATAAGGGGAACAGATTGAATGAGGCTCATTTGCTTTCCAACCAGCAGCTCGTAAGATCCCTGTGATTGGGCTTGCAAATTGAAATGTAAGTATTGTAATATAGTGCGTTGACGAGACACAAGGGCTATGGGTCAAGAAAGGTGAGCGAACATAGTTCTCATTTTATCCTGGTAAGGGATTAACACAATGAGCATGTGTTAGCAGAGTCACATCTTCTGTGTGGTAAGAAAAGAGGAAGAGCAAGTGAATGAAACCCAAACAAAAGCTTATCTTTTACCCTCTTAAAATAACATGGCTTCAAATAAATGGTTATTTCTTTTTTTCAAAGAAAGGAAGACGGATAATAGAAGAAGGAGAAAAGAAACAGGGAAGAGTGGGCTCCGTTTCTATCACCACGATACCTATAATGTGGAACAAAAATGAATTAATGAACGGACAAAAGTCTGACAGCCTGGCAACTTCATAGTGCTAAGGCTTCACAGATGCATCAGAGCACGTAATTGGAGGTAATACCTCATCCTGTCCTGTTTTAAGTTTGACAGTGGCTGGAGAGGCTCCCTACACTAATAGGCTCCACTCAGAAAAGTACATTGTTGCACACACTAGACCCATACTGTCATCTCATACTGTCCTCCGATGCTTAGGCAGAATATTGACACAGAACGTTAAGTATCTACTGTCTGGGCTTGAGGCAGCTATCATTCCAGACTAGAAATCCATCTCACAAACCCCGTTGATTGTCCCTTTGCCTCCCAAAGGCCCTGATAGATGGCAGAGGATCTTAATTCTACCTTTTTGAAAGTGATCTCTCCTTCTTGTCTGGTTAAAACTCTGATTTTCCACAATGCTGGTTACAAGAGACATGCACATTCCACAAATGAGAATGTTGAATTCTTACAATACGATGCTATCTGTTAGGACACTTCCAAATCTCTGTGCTGGAGTCTGTATAAAATTGACTATTTTAATTATGCATTAGGGCTGCAAGATAATACATACTGTAGCTTTATCATTGAATAACATGTTAATAACATTACTTCTGGTCTATAAAATGTTACAATTTTCTAACGTAAAACAAGACAAAGGAAAACAGCAAATTCTCACATTTGAGAAGTTAGAACAATGGGACACTTGGTATTTTTGCTTGAAAAGATGATTTACACCTAAACTGTTAATCCAGTGAATGTTGCCAAATAATTTTCTAATTGATTAATAAACACATTGTTTCAGCGTTAGATTTTTTTGATGGTTGTTTTTTTTTGGTTGTTTTATGTATAAAATGCAACAACAAAAAAGTTTTTTGTTGTTGCAAAGTATATAGTAACCAGCAGCCAAATAAGTATTCAATGTATGATGATATTTATTAGTCATTATTAGTATTGTTGTTGTTTTTTGTTTGTTGGTTTTCTTTTGTTTGTGGAAGAAAAAGCAACAATATTATTTTGTATGTTATCAGTGTTATCAGACTGCTGTGGGTTACAGATGGCAGGAAATATATAATTAAACTAAACTAATTGAGTAATTATTTCAGCCCTATTATAAATTTTTTCACCAAGAAATGGCTCACTTATGCTGTTTATTGTAGCCTGTGTTCTCCAGTACTACAGGTCTACAATAGGAATGGTCCTAACCACATTTGGATTAATTAAATAATTATATTATTAATTAATTACCCCTCTGGCAGACAGCCGATCCATATGGGAACAGTGCAGAGGGAGGCTGAGCAAGACATTAACTGAGCATTAATTCTGTGATGCCAATCATTTTAAATGTGGTCAATGTTCTGATGGTTATACATTTCTTCAAATATCAATCGGGCTAACACAAGCCCCTGTGTGTCAATAGAAAATGTTAAATAAGCAAATTGAAGAGCAAAAGCATGAACAGCAATCTGGTTGTTTTAATGAATAGTGATAGTTATAGATGTATAGATTCTAAGTTTTAGACTCTAAAATGTGTTGCACTCTAAATTATCTTAATAGATTTGATACACTGATAGAGATGTTAAATATTCTGCATGTCAAAAATACTCTAGATAGATATTGTAAATGTTAAAGAGAGCAGTTTTCTGGCATTTCTGACTAAAATGGAAGGCAATAAGCGAAGTGCATTGTTTGCTTTACTAATGAAAATAATTAGCCTTATACACTGCAGATGTCTCATTAAATTTGCTTTTGATTATTGCAGCAGTGCTTCAATTGATCCTTTTCATCAAACCAGATAATGCTTCTTGATTGCAGACTATTTTGACGCAAGCAAATTTCATGGTATTATCTTCACTCTTGGTGAAAAGCAATTTGGAGCATGGCTTGTAGTTTGCCCGGTTTTATTCAGAAATTAACCAGCTTCCATGGACTTAATTCTCCTATATTACTCTGGATGAGTAAAAACACAACACTGGGGTTGTAGCGTTAAAAAGGGGGATTACATGAAGGTGCATTTTCTTTTTGTCCTTGGATTTTAGATCAGTTAACAGCTACAAATATATAGGACAACAAGAAAAAAGAGAGAGGGGCAGGTTTTAATTTTTTTATTTTTGAAAAACAATGTCATTGCAAAAAAACACAATTTAATGTATAAACCCACTGAGTAAATAAGAAAGATGCACTCTAATATATGTTGAAAGACATACAAATGATAACTTTGTGGCTATTATACATTTCCAAATACAATTTAATTAAGTTAAAGGTGTGTGCAGTGGCTATGAAAAAAACTGAAAGAAGGAAAAAAAAAACCACTGGAGGTGAAGAAACAGTCTAATTTTTCATTAACTTTCCATGATAGAGAATTGATTTGGCCAAAAAATAACAACCTGCTGCTTAGATGATAGAGTAATCACACGCTTTAATCTCCACCAATCATGTTCTACCTTGCCAAATACCGTAAGTGAACTTTGGTTACTATGACAGCTATCTCTAATTCTCAAACCTCATCTGAAAAAGTTAAAACCATGCAGGACAGTTAAGGTTGTACCTTTCTCGGCTTTACATTAAATGCCCTAATTCATACAAGCATTCCTAATAGCTTTACTAAAATGTACTGCCAGCCTCAAACCACCCACAATTTCCCTTCTTCTCCACTTCCCTGTCAATGATAATCTCTGTCTTGTTCCATATATCTGAGGCTGGTCACATGCAGACAAGCTGTCTTCAGATGAGTCACAGGGGAACATTTTGCGGTTAACCACACTGCTCTTCGGGGGCGACCTGGACAGTAGATGGGCAGCCGGTAAAACATCCACTGAGACAGGAGAGATCAACCCAGATTGTCTTGCCTGCACACACTGTGCGAGTGCTGAGTAAAATCTTCTGGGTATTGGCTGTGTTAACTAAATCGACATTGGCTTTCAACCTCCTGGCTAACCATCAGGGGAGGGATGAGCACAGGGTCTAGAGAGGTAACACCAGATTCTTATGCGCTTTCTGCAGTCGTCCCTGCATTTGTTAATGCAAGGATGAATAGAGACGAGAAAATAAATAAATAAATAAATAAATATATATCTATATATCTATATATATATATATATATATAATGTTTGTGTTTATATATATATACTGTGTATATATGTATCTATACTGTGTGTGTATATATAAATACTGTGTGTATATATATATATATATGTGTGTATATATATTCTGTGTATATACTGTGTGTGTGTGTGTGAGGTAGAATGTTGAGGAAAGAATATCTGTTTCCCCTCTGATATTTTGGTGATAGCCATACTATTTGTAGTGATTTTGGCCTGAAGAGGTTTGTCTTATCTGTTCCTTCTCTCTCTCTCTGAGGGGAAAATAGAGGGTGAGTCTGCTCAAGCCGACTCTCTCACAGTTGATTAGTAAGTCCTGCTCTACCCCTACGCTCCAGGGATTCAATGCCAGCTCCCCTTATACATCCCCTTGTCATGCACATACTCACACTCTTTCTCTTTCCTACACACACACTCATGCACACATCTCCCGACAGTCATGGAACAGCAATTTGAGGGAATCACACAACCGAGACCTGACATTTATAACAATGAGAGCTTGATTAAAAGGGCAGAATGAAACAGTGTCATCCTCCATTCATTGTCCTTAGCCCAAGTTAAATAGGATTTAAACCTGTGCATTGCGGCTGATACCTCCGCTGTCAATTCCTGATAGCTTTAAAGCACTGAGAAGAAAAGGTCTTGTTATTGTAATGCAGGTGCGTAACAGTATGTGACTGAGGTGTCGGAGGTGACCAAGTTTACACAGAGCGTCTGGGAATAGATAAGGACGCTGCTAACGCGGGGGGGGGGGGGGGGGGGGGGGGGGGGGGGGGGGGGGGGGGAAGCAAAGCTAATACTGCTCCGGTGAATGCCATGGTGTTTGAAATGCACAGGAATAACGCTTAGTTTTATCTGGCTTGGGGCAACACACAAAAGGTGCCAGTGTTGCAACGTGCCGGGTTTTAAAATTGGGATCAAAAGGTTCAAGCTTATTAACAAGCTAAATAAGAGTCCCCTTGCTTCATCTATGTAACCACCCTCGCTCTTCCTTCCCCCTCAGTCTCTTCTGCTGCAGTGCTTTGTGCGCCCATGCTGCTGTGTGCGCGGTTTGCCCACATACAGTGTGTCTGGAAAAGTGAAGACAAATTGTTCCCCATGCTGAAATGTAAAATAAATAATGACCAAATTACCTCCAACGAGATCATTCTAATTAACTACATTATATTGCTATCATGACCCTAAGAGCGAAATGCCCAGTGATCAAGCTTTGTTCAAACTGTTTTGAAGTTATTAGTATTTTCCAGCAGAGCCCTGAGGAGGGCTGAGACGGCAGAGTCAAATAGAAAGGACAAGTGCACATAATAAAGACAAATGGCTAGAGCATGAAATTTAATTCATTGCCTTGGTACAGAAACATTTGCAAGGAAATAGCCAACATTGACATGCCATGAATTTTCAAAACATTGTCAAATCCAAAAAGCACATGTCCTGCTTTAATGACATTGAGTCCCTGAGGGGCCTGCAGGGGGACTCAGGCTGATTGTGGACCTCATCAATCAGGCTGTTGACGTATCCACATTGAATTGTGTGAAGATGTTTAAAGGGCTGCTTCACCCAATTATTATTATTTTTTAAGGATATCCTGTAGCACATGTAGACACAATTGTGGCTTTTAAGATGGATATTTCTTACGCTTGTTGTTTACTTCTTGGCTTTTGATTAAGTTCTTTCCTCTCCTTTGCTATTTAATTTTTTTCCTGTATGGCTTTTATGTCCATATTTTTTGTGTATTATCATTTTCTCATTGTTTTGAAGCACTACTGTTTAAAAAAAGTTCTGTATAACTATTATGTCTGTGAGATTTCTAAAAAATTTAGTTCTTACTACTTTTAGAGAAATTCAACAGCTTTGTGTCTTTTAAGAAACAATGCCGCGGTTACTCTGGATAATCACTGTCAACAGATTTCTTTGGAACTCCTTTCTACCAAATAAATAGTTCTCATGAAAACTGTGGGAAATGTGTTATGTGGATCATACAGAGATAGTAAGTGGTTTTGTTTGTTTTTTGTAAATCACAATGCTGTAAGCCCCACAAACAAAATTCCATTCTTAGAAATGTTTTATTTTTTTTTGGTAAACTGACCCTTTAAGCTCCACCCCCAAATGGTTACAAATGAAAACGAATCGTATGTTGCCTACAAAATCATATTTACCATCTTTCTGACAGCAAAGTGATATCATAAGATTTTTTGAATGAAAAAGATGAAATCTACAGCCATGAAGCACAACCGAACCGTATTTTTTTTCAGTAGGCATCAGAAGCATATGCTTGCAGCAGACCTTTCACTGCAGAGCACCGACTTTGTTGTATGATATGAAAACACCATCTGGTGTGTTAGCAGCTGCTAGGCTAAGCTAGCTGGGGCTAGATGGGGCCCTGCTGTGTTACAGGATTATCTTACTGGTTGGTAGATCCGCTCTATTAGCCCCTAGTGGCTCGGATTATTGGATGATCATTATTATGTGTGACTGAACAAGGAGCTAAGTACCTGCACTTCCTTGACACAGTTAAGTCTTGTTAGTGTTAGTGATCAGACACCTTACAAGCAGATTTTCCGCGCATTACACATTCAGTACACCTTGTCTGAGACATAACTGCATTTAATTTTATACACTTGGCCACTTGAACCCACACCGCTTGTTTAATACACATCAACTGGCTTTACTGACATTAGACAACAGACTGAGCTTCAGAAAATAGACTAGTCTATAGCACGCCTGGAGCACATATTTATTTGTGGAAGTAGAATGTTATTTTCTAATGCGTCTAAACTGGATCACAGGCGAATACAGAAGACAGCGCATTCAGAGACGGGCCCTCTGCTCAACAAAACGAACATCTGCCGTTTCTCATCAGCGAGATTGAAGCTAATGACAAGCCGTGAGTTTGCTGACAGAGAGAATGGAATTGGATTGAGTACAAGTGGCCCAGTGAGACCAGACATATGTTTTGGAAAATGCTGTGGATGGAGTTTGGCTTTATTGTGTGTGTGTGTGTGTGTGTGTGTGTGTGTGTGTGTGTGTGTGTGTGTGTGTGTGTGTAAAAGGTGAGATACCGAGACCCGAGACTGGGAGAGGCAGGAAAATGGCTCCTGCATTTTCTTTTGCAGTTAATTTATCCATCCATGTTTATACAGGTGGATGAAGGGGAGTGTGTAAGAGCAGGTGAAATAGCCGTTGTACTCCTCTTCCTTCAATCTCAGGTAATAGAATTACACATCGAAGAAGTTTCCGCCTGTATCCAATTCTTCTGTGACCTCTACGAGCCTTTGTTCATATTCAACACAACAACTCCCCGTCCCCAAGCATCCACCAGCAGGCTTCTCCCTGCTTCCTCGCTCTGTCAAGGGAGGGATTAAATTTGGATGAAAATAAAATATTCATTTCAACTCAGCAATTGATGGCCATCTTAATCTGATACAACTTTGATGCAACATCTTCTCATTGTTCTTTTCATCACCAAACACTTTTTTTTCTTCCTGTCCTCCTCCTCCCTCTCATTGCCAACCGTGCCATCCTCAATTCTCAATACAAGCAGCCCTTTGGGTTTGACTTTGTTAAAAGTAGAATTGCAAAGTACCATTACAGCTTTTCGCGGTCTCTTGAAATATGTCTGAGTCATTTCAGATGAGACATTTGCACAAACCCCGGCGAGGAAGATCTCGGGGAGCATGCAAGTGGAGAGTGCACTCTCTAACTCGCTTGAAGAGTTAATCGCATGAAAACGTCCCGGTCTCTCTCTGCTGCTGGTGTGGGGATAAGGACAAGCCTCTGAAGTGGCTCTGTGTTTGCAGACTTCAACCAAAGTATTGACCACAAACCCAATTTATCCCACTGAAGCTTATGAGTGGTCACACGGCATACAGCTTTAAGGGCTGCACATTTGTCATCTTACATTTAAATGGTGTGGCTGTTTCACACACAATACTTAAATCTGCAGTTATAGCTGCCCAAAGCATTTAGGGAAGCTAAAATACAAAAAATGTATCTGACCAGGTGTTGTGGTGGCAGAGTGAGGAGCTGAGGAAATGAAATCAACAAGAAATCACGAGGGAGATTGATTAACTGGCACTGATTAAGTGCTTTAAGTATTAGGTGGATAAAGTGATTGATTTTACAATAAATTGCTGTCAGGCAATGAATAACCTTACTGAGAGAGAAAAGAGACAACAAATGATGAATTAGTTTCTTCAATCCACAGATGAAAGATAATGTATAATAATCTGTCATAACTGTACGCAATAACAATAAATATAGCATGTACAGTACATGCATGTTATGATGCATTTTCATAATAGAAATTGGGCAATCCCTATCTAATGGAGAAGAAAACAATGTATGTACAGAAATTAATGAATTGTGCAGCTAGAATGCTGCTCACTCGGGTTACAAAACAAAGCACAAGAAAAACCAACAAAGCATATTAAGCAACTATCATATTCAAAGAAATTAGTATACTAGGACTTATTTTCATGTTAGCAAACATATGAAATATCTACAGACACATGTTCAGCACTTCCGTCTTTATGATACCAACATAGCATTATCTACTGAAATGGTTCTGAGATGAGAGGTCGCAAAACATGTCAGGAGGGAAAGAAATGACAAAAGGCAGGCGGAGGGAGACTAAGAGAAGCACAGCATGTAATTGGACAAATACAGGAGGAGCAGTCTTTTATTCTCTTCAACAAATAGAAGCTGGAGAATGAGACGGAGCGACCATCTGGCCTTAACTTAGAGCAGTGCACTGTAAAAGCACTAAAATCAATGGCAACAACTCTACCTTGGATGCCCACCATTACCCAGATGGTGTACTTGGAGAACTGCACAGGCCACCGAAACCAAGAGCAGAAACGGCACAGACAGAGAGCGCTGTGCTCAAATACCGCCGCCCACTACAATGATTTTCACTGGTTAGTTTGTGTTGGTAACCAGTGCTGTGGAGCGACGTTGGCCATCGTGCACTGACTATAAGAGAGTCCTCTGTAGGTTTTAGCAGCGTGGCATAGACACAGAGCACACACACTTGCACACGAAGTACCAAATTACCAAAAAAGGGGGGGACCAAAGAGTCCACTACACACACACTCCCTAAATGAATCAACAGACTGTGAATACTACTGTTGTCTTCCAGAAAATACTACCACATGGCTGCAATAATACACATATTGCAAATTTGGTGCACACCCTCAAACATATTAACTCTTAAAACCAAATCAATGAAATTGTGTAAATGCCATTATTCAGCAAATTATTTTTTTTTTTTTTATTTATTTGTAGGAGAACATATCGTAACATATTTTTTAGTTCTACGTTATTTTCACACAGGCCTATTTCTTTTAAGTAGACAAAATAAAATGGATACACACATGGCCGTACACAAACGCTTATACGATCATATAAAGACTTAGGTCTTTTAATTTGATTTTTTTTCTTCTTCTTTGGCATTGTGGCAAATTCAGCAACCTTATCTGGCATGTCCCTCTTCTCAGCTTGTCAAAATACGATCTTAGGAACACACATAAAACAAACTGTTCCTGCACCGCGAGCAATGATAGATTCTATAAAAAGCAACAGTGCGACTGTAGCACATTTCAAGGTAAATTTGTCTCAGCACTTTGACATTTTTAAAAACAAAGCCTGTCAAGTCTATTTTAGGTCTTCATTTGAGTTGCTGCCACAGTAAAAAAACAGGAGAAAAATGTCCCTTTGACCAAACGATTTCAGTTCAGATGAGTAGAAAGAGAGCTTTAAGGATTTATGCTGTTTCTAAGGCATCACCAAAGTCCACACAGAGCAATGTCAGAGAATCTCTTTTAGGTTTTATATTAACTAGACACTATGCTTGACAGAATTCACTCAAGTGTATAGAACTGTGAAATGTTGCCATACTTCATCCTGTTAAAGTCTAATAACTTGAATTTGAATGAATTTAGCTCAATGACCACCCACTGAGCTTGACAGGAATTGCATTACAAAGTCAGAGTGGGATGTTGGTGATTTGTAGATATGTCACACAAGAGATTCCTGGTTCGAAAAAGCTATTTAATTCTGTAGCATACTGGAATATCGAATACCCAATTCTTTTACCCATCATTTACACCTCGAAGACAAAAAGCTCCATGCCATTAAGAAGCTTTCACTCCCTGCTTGTACCCCGGCTGTTGTAGTGGTATGTTAATGTGGGCCAATGCCATTTTGAGTAATTGTCCTGCATGGCACATAGCCAAATGTCAAAAACGATTTGCCTTGTGACAAAAAGCATATTGATCTTCATTCTGCTCCTGTCTCTTGGCGGCACAAAATGTTTCATCGCATCACCAGCCTCTGATGACAATTCTCACATTGTTCCTCCGTGAGTGATTGGAAAAAGACAAAGTCAGCACAGACTCTGCTTTGTCTTTGTGTGTCTTACATGTGTTAGAGATCAGGAGGGAGGACTCAGGATTTAACGGTGCAATGCAACTTTGAATGTTTATGTATACTGTGTGCACTTTTTGTTTGCAATTATAAGATAATAGATAGCCTGAGATCAAATCCAACTTCATTTCTGCTGAATACATTGTGAAATTGTTTTGAAACTTTGTCATGTTGTAGCCAATTTCTTAATGTGATAGTTAAGCTTTTAATTTAACAAACTGTCCTTAAAATCTAAAACTTCTTTCCAGAAGGCATGGCAATGAGCCTGAATTTAGGTGTTGACTCAACATGCTGGCTGCAGAAAATTGAACAGACAAAGCAGAGTGCATAGAGGTCACACTAACCCACAGTATTTTATCCCGTGGTCTCTGAGTGGAGAAGGCATCCTCAATTTTAGAGACATTCGCCTGCAATAATGCGCTGCTCTCTTGTTGCTTACTGGCTGCTCCACGTCAAAGTGAAATTCGAATTTACACTCTAGAATAATGCGCACGGTAAATGCAAGGGACTGCTCATTTGCTCCAAAAACTACCCTCCGCCGCTGTGAACGCACGAATGTGGACCAGCACTGAAACAAGTGGAGTAGGGACCAACTTCCAAGGTTATAATACAAACGTGTGTGTGTGTGTGTGTGTGTGTGTAAATGTGGACAACTTACCTATTCGAATAACATGAGGCATCCCGTTAGAGTAGTGAATCCAAAAGAGACATGCAATCAGCGATGTCCAGTATTCCCAAATCGCACTCCGTGGAGACAGCCAAGTATTTCGCATGGTTGTAAAGTCGCGTGATCCACTTTTTAAAATTCCAAAGACGACTCAGAATTGCTCATCAAAACTGAATTCGGGGGAGCACATGTGGATTTTGGTGTCTGCGACAAATTTGCGGTCATTGTACTTGGTGCAACATTCTCTCAGGGTTTTATTCTCCTTTTTTCTGTTACTCACAAGTCTGAGAGCGGCTCGATCAGAATGAAGCCCCCAGTCCCTTACAGGCGGATCAGTAATACACCTGCAACCGCAGGCAGCTACAATTAGCCTGGCGGAGTCTCTGTATCCCCTCTTACTGCTGATGCTATCTGTCTGCTGGCAAGTACCACGGCAACAGCCGAGCCGGACTCCCGCACCCCTGTGGAGGAGAAGAACTGCGCCTGCGGAACTTTGGGTCGCCTCGAACGATTCGGTCACCCGAAAGAGAAACAAAGAAAAGCGTTACACGATGAATGCTGACTGCTGAAGGATATGAACGCACATTCAAAAAATGCGTATTGCAGTTTAATCACAGTCTCCCATTCCAGTCATGGAAACTGTTAATAAACACAGAGGTACTTTGTGAGGGTGCAGCCGCTCCTCTCCGCTCCGCTCCACTCCTCTCCTCTCCAGTTGCGCACGGTGATGGCACAAGGTTGATTATTGAAGAACGTCCATATCTGTTAAAAAAGGCTCCTTGTTACAAAGTGTTCATATTAAAAAAAATCTTATAGTTTGAGATGGATAGGAAGCAAGTGCAGAAAGCCGTGCATCTCCGTGCGTCTGACGACCATGCTTCCACGGTGCCACTAGAGGCACGCGTCGTTACGCATCTATGTCAACTATGTCCAAGAAGTATTTTATGGAGGTGAGAGGGATCCAAATAAGGAACCGTCTTTTCCAGTTGTATACACTTGCAGTATGCTACCCATCAGTTTATTTACATTTTAAATTAATGATTGGGGGTTTACTCAATGTTGGAGATGTTTTGTTTTCTAATTTACTCGCAGAGATGGAAATTGCATTTTTTTTCTTTGCCCCAAGGAAGAAAAAGGGAAACCCTGTCTGCCTACATTATTGTGAATGTGATAAATTATTTGCATGAGGGAAATAAGTGTCAGCTGAGGATTGGTCAATTGACAAATCAGGCTTCCTATCGCTGTTATTTGAGACTGTCTGTCTGTGTCAATGAGTGAATGAAACTCCCGTAACTGTTTGGTGCCTAAAGTACATTTTTCATTCCTTTCGAAGAGCCGTCAAATACAAGCTGCAGGTCACAGACACACGCACACGGAGAGAGAGCTGCTCGTGTCTCTCTCACCACTGCAGTGGATGAGCAAAAAGCCCAACTGAAAAGTACTGAATTACCTTTATGGTAAAGAGTTCAATGAGTGTATTAAGCATTTTGCCTAACGCAGATAACTGAAACCTGTAGCATCCTCAAAAGGCTGAAACTAACTTTGAAAGATGAAAGCTTTACCTTCTAGGATTGGTAACTCTTTTAAAAAAAATACATTTTGGTTACTTAATCATGTTTTAGGTCAGTTTTAATATGCAAATATGATAGATACAATAGAGAGATAATTAGTAAGATAGGTAGATAGACATTTCCTGAGAATATCGTGGATACTTTTTTCCTGTAAACATTACAAATTGTCTTTTTACATTAATGATGCTGTTTTTAAGCATATTCTGAAAACCCACTGTTTTTTGGGCATGTTTAGGCTTTTATTATGACAGGACAGCTTAGACATTAAGGGGGAGAAGAAGGGAATTACATGCAGCAAAGGGCCACAAGTCGGAGTCAAACCCGCAGCCTCTGCGTCGAGGACTGTTCCTCTGTAAATGGGTGTGCCCTCTACCAGGTGAGCTTCCAGGCGCCTCACTGCTACATTTCTTTGTGCCTAATAGAACACTGTTGATGAGATAGTGCTGCGGCTCATTGGTTTTATTTTTCTGTTTGGAATGGGGGAGAGGAATAAACTGTGCATCAGGGGGCATGCAAGCAAGAACAAGCCAGACTGACTGCCACTGCATATTCATGTCTCCCAGAGCAGATTTATTGCCTCTTGGCACAATGTAAGGACTATCAACGTGAGTTATGTTGCCTGGCTCTCGCATTATCGAGATTCATTGACTTGCTGCTCTTTCAAATACAAAATGTACACAGCTATAGCAAACAAGATATTCTGGGTCTATGGGTGCCCTCTATAGAGAGATGGCAGTCTCTACTCTCAATCACTTGTGCTGATAACTGGAGGAAGTCAAAGCCTGGAGCAGGAGAGGTCCCCACTGTGACACAAAGAGAGGAAACTGGAAGCACAAGATGTAGTATTTCAGTTAGAGTTCTACATTTGGAATAGCTGTCGAAGCACACAGCATCGGAATTGTTTGTGTTTCTTATAGCTTTTGGCATTAAATCTTCATCAGTTTGTCTCCCTGTCACTCTATTTTTGTAAGAAGTGCCATATGTTACCTTGTCTCCTGCCATTACAGGAACTAGTAGAAATGCATTTTGGCAGTGGGAGCGAGCAGAGCCAGGAGGATTATTAGAGGAGACCAGAGGAGTGCTGGTGTCACTCACAGTCATTTATCTTATGTTGTACACAAACACATATGTTGTACAGAAATCAGCTAAATGCATGTAAAATACAACAATTACTAATACAATTATGTTTAAATATTACTTTACAAGTTGAGATGGAGCTAGTTTTGAATACTTCGGTAGGTTAGTCCAATGGTTCCCAATCGGTACGGGCCCCTCCAAAAGGTCACAAGATAAATCTGAGAGGTTATGGGATTATAATGGAAAAGGAAATAATAATTAAACGTTTGCTACACAAATCACTTGTTGTTTTTCAAATGTTGGCCTTTTTTTTGGAAATATTGAATGAGTCAACCTCTTTGAGCCCCAGACAGGTATTTAAAAAACATTTTGGTAACACTTTGCAATTAGGTACACAAAAAAGGGTAGTTACCAATTATTCGTTACCCTTTTGAAAAAGGGTAACTAATCATTTGTTACTCTTTCAAAAATAGTAACTTCTTTTTTATTGTGTACCTTATTGTAAAGTGTTACCAACATTTTTGAAAGAAGAGAAATGTCTCTTTGTCGAAACTAACAACTCAGACATCTGAAACACATCCCCACGTTACGGTCACAAACCTAATGTAGATATTGTATTAATATAACAAATGGTAGTATTTTGGTAAAGGTTATGAAATGTTCTCATGTGATATCTATGCAAGGCCATGTTGAAGCGGGAAGACACAGAAGAATTAAAGTACTTCTTTTTTTTAAGTACTGCCTAAACTTATAAGACATGTCAGACATCCATATACAACAACACAGTCAGCTCTATTTTTCCCCCTGTGAAATGATTGCTTTTGCATTTACAACCGACCAGCGATCAATGCCGTGTCTGGAAAGTTGGTCATCATAACTAATGGCTTAAGAAACATCAAGTCTCCATTGTGAAGCTGGAGACATTGACAAGAGGTGTACTTAGTTGACTGGATTGATCTGCACATTTTGTTTAGTTTTTCAAGGGGAGAAAAGAGGACAATCAGTTTCCACACAGCACCTTTCACTGCTTGCTTATACACCTACTTTACGATTGTCTGAAGAACATGTGCAATCCAAAATGTTAGATTGTTCATAATTATTTGGGGAAATTGCTGCACTTCGATTGAGCCTCAAAAATAAATCATGTGAAACATTTTTACCATTGATTTAGCTTTTCTCTTCATGAGAAACATAAAGAACTCCAGTCACTATACTGAACATAATGCTGAAGATCGAACATCTCCTTTCAACGATGGTCAATAGGAACTAATTTCTAAGTCTAAGTCTGTGGTTATACATTAGGTGCCTTTTTTCAAGTCTTTTTAATAGGATTCACTTTTTTTGATGGTGAAGCTCCAACTTTGTTAAAAGAAAAGATGATTTGTTTCATCAAAAAGATACAGAGTCAAAGTTTCAAACTATGAGGGACTTGCAATGATCTCCTGGAAGAAAAGGTAGTGACAAATCAAAAATAGGCTTGAAGGCATAAAAGCTTGATGTTTGTAAATAAATTATTCCATATTTGGGTTTTCATTGCAAGTAGAATTAAGGCTGCATGAGATGTCTACTTAACATTGCTTTATTTTGTTAAGGCCCTGTGTCTTCAAAAGATTTTTTTTTTTTTTTAAATGTTCAAAATACCTGTTGTCCGGCCGAGCACAGGACAGCACATCCCAAATGCACAATGCATTCTCGTGAATGGGGTTTTATTATATTGTACGAAATTTCTATATATGCACACAAAAACATATGATATCTTACGAAATTAGTAGACCGCCGGCTGGTCATGTGATGCCGGCTGGCTACGAGTTCCATGATGCCGAGCGGCAGTAGCTAGTTGTTTAAGCTGCCACAGAGGTTTATGACACCGGCTACATACCTCCGTTGTATCAGCGGTAGTTGATGGTTCAGTTACCCCAAAATATCTCACTTTGAGCAGGGTACAAAGCATTGCAAACTGCTGGACAATTTGGAGGACATTACGGTTAAATTTGATCCATTTGCCGTGACGAAGTTAAAAGTCCCATTATATGGTGCTTTTTGGATGCTTTCATATAGGCCTTAGTGGTCCCCTAATACTGTATCTGAAGTCTCTTTCCTGAAATTCCGCCTTGGTGCAGAATTACAGCCACTAGAGCCAGTGCCAGAATGAGCTTTCCTTAGGACATGCCATTTATGTGTCTGTGGCTATTGAGGACGAGATGGGGCAGGGCGGGGGTGTGGCCTTGACCAACTGCCACTTTGCTCGTTTGAAAGACATGATGTCTCTCTCTAATGGGTGAACCAAATTCTTTGGGCGGGCAAAGCAGAGCAAGGGGAGTTAACCTTGCTCCTTATGACCTCATAAGAAGCAAGATTCCTGATTGGCCCATCGGAGCTTTCATTTTCTCAAAGGCAGAGCAGGATACGCAGGGCTTGGTTTACACTTATTGCCATTTCTAGCGACTGGGGGACCATAGGCAGGCCGGGGGAACTCATATTAATGTTATAAAAGCTCAGAAAGTGAAATTTTCATGCCACAGGACCTTCGAGATTAGGCCCCAAAACAACTAGTTAAGATGAGGAAAAATACCGTGGTTTGGGTTAAAACACTCCTAAGGAACACACATTTCCTGGGTGAAAGGTTTTAGTTTCCACGGGAAGGAAACTCCACTCTCCATCACCCACAACCTCCTCCCTACGCGGCCAGCTGCTTTCTTGTAAAGCGGCTGTCATTGTAGTGAATATAGCAAAAAAATAAATAAAAAAAGAACAGGCTAGTGTGCAACAGGATGGAATGTCATATTGCTGCCATGACAGAGGTTTGTAGTAACTACATTACATCAAGTCTACAATGCCCATGCAGCTTTTGTGGGCAGACAGATATTTAAATGTGGATTTACCCTCTTTAACTGTACTGGGGCACTACAGCTGCTTTGCTGAAAGATTGAACAGTTGCTACAGCCTCACGCTCTTATGATTCAAGGCATGGTGCCATGTGCAGACAAGGTTATGAGGAATTGGCCCAATTCTGGCGCTGATTGCAACGTTTACTGCGGCTCTATGCTGCTCTGGCTTGGAGTTGGATTGCTCAAGATGTATGTGCTGCTGCTGACGTATGTAGCGGTGGTGTGTTGGGGAGAGGGGAGACAATCACAACCCTGATCAGTCATCCAGACAGTCTGTGAGATGGGAAATGACTGCTAGCGGGGTTCAGCCACTAGTTATAGATGAGAAAGGCACAGAGTAATAATAGATTCCTGACCCAACCTGATTTATCAATTGAATTATTAGTGGTATCATCTTTATCATCCCCGTCGTCTATCTTCAATAACTGTTGAATGCCATCTTAAAATTGTGGACTAGTTTGTACACATGTATACAAAAAAAAAAAACAGCTACAGTCTCATGACCTTTAAATCAACACTTCTATTTTTGGAGTTTAAGTGTTAGATATTTCTATAAAAAATAAATGAATAAATGTCATGCCACAAAAATGCATACATGAGCCGATTACATAAAGAACAAGTCTTCTGCTACAACATAATCCAGTTGTTCAGCTCTCAAGTGACTGGTTCATGAGGTTCAAGTAGACCTTTAAGGTCAAGAAGGCAATTTGGGGAATTATAATAACACTTGAACGCTTCTGTTGGAGAACCTATAGAGTGCAATCAAGGAGTGATTAAATTTCACCCCAAACCCTCTGTGATTATTCTTGAACCTGCGTGCACTGTATGCATCGCTGGTCCTGACCTATACTCAGGCTGTCATCAGAACGTAGTCACAGCCAGGTTGTTGTTTTTGTCCTATGTCGAGGACATATAATTCAGTGCCTCAACAGTATGTGGCAGTTTAACGTGAAATAAGCATGTGTTCAAAACCTTTACATATTTACACCTATAATAAAACACTGCTGTACATGGATTGACAAGTTGAAAAATATAACTAAAGAGAGTCGTCCCTGTTGCCTTGTGTGGTCTAAGGTGCACGTGTACTGTACATGTACAGTATATTTATATTTTCTATTGTTGCATGTCATCCCCAACATTTCCTGTCTGTCCCCAACTATCAAACAAAAGCAAACATTTAGACAAAGAAAACAAAGGACAACACCTTCAAAATATGTAAACAAGGCCAACTATTTAAAAGAGAGAGATCCCCATTTCTTGCCCTGTTTCACCACATCTGTAGTTTTCATGTCTAAGGCTGTGCTCAACTGGAGTCACAGGGTATCTGCTTGGACAGTTTGAGAAAAATATCCATAATTATTTGTATTATTGAGGAATGTGGTGATTATTTTCTTGATCAATCCATAAATTGTTTTGTTTTTAAAATGTCAGAAGATATTGAGAAATGCTCATGCACAATGTTGTTGTCATTGTCCGACCACCACTCCATAACATGAAGACATTTTATGTACCACTGTATATAAGACGCAGATAAGTCCCATATCTGAGAAACTAGTGCCAGAGGAAGTTTGCAGTTTCTTTTAATTTTTTCTATTTTTCAAATATACTGAGCAAGATTGAGGGATTACTGTAACACTTTTACAAGATTAAAATGGCATCAAACCCTGATGTCACAAGGAACTGGTATATTTCTTTATTATACTGAATAAAGCTGCATGCAACGTGATGCTGATTGTATTCCTTAGGGGTGGGCTCTACTGAGCTTAATGCAAAGTATCAGGACTGGAAGTTTTCACACTGTGAATCAGTATAAAAACATAATTATGGGTTTTTATGGGAAGGCCAGTTTTTCAGTTCTTCAAAGTGATGCAGAGGGAGAGGCTGATATCATGACATGCCTTGCAAATACTCCAGCAGCCAATACCCACAAGGCTTTGTTTCTGAGGTTATCTTGACTCTCCACTCAGTTCACTCAAGTAGCCTATTTATCAGTGATGGAAAAGGAACAGCGGTGACAGCCACAGTATGATTATATGCTATATCGGCTAATATTGCGCCGGCAGTTGAACAGGGCCAGCCTTTGTTGTTGTTTACACAGCATTTGCCCAATGATTAGGCCTGGAAAGACTGACTGCCTACTCCTTTTATATTAATTAAAATGAATATACAGTAAAGACTGCAGGTGTGGCACCCAGCCAGAATTTTGAAGTAAGACTCAATTAACCTCAATGACCCTGTCTTACACAAACAATGAGAAATTAATTATATACAGATCCAACCCAAACAAGCGTAGTGGCTTCAAAACTACATTATAAATAGTGTAGAATCCATTTCCACCTTGTTTTCGTTTGCGTCTGCCAGATCAATGACCCGTTAAAAAAAAATCTGCAGCAACATAAAAGGAATATCATGAATGCGCAGGTGTGTGCAGAGCATGCAAGCTCTGAGAGTCAGCGATTTTTGTATATTATTATCCGCTTGTGGGGTTTTCATTGATTTGACTTTAATGTTAGACACTCATGACCTTGTCAAATATTTTTAAACAAGAGTGATACATATCTTTTGAGAAGTCCCACTCTAGCAAACAAACATTTAGACAACCTGTGAAAGAAAGTGTCTCACTAATTTAAAACGTGTTTGCAGTTGTGCACAATACAGTGATCCACAGACTCTCATGTTATCACATTGGCAGTTATGAGTAATTGCACCCTGCAGCAGTCCCTACCGCTGGACAACTTTTAATTATGTTACAAAGTGCACACGCTCTCCTGCATTAATGTCTCCGCTTGAGTCTTGAACCATTACATTCACTACAAGGACTAGCCTCCCTTAATCATAAAAACATGTTTATTAAACTGAGATGAACTCACACCATGGTATTTGTTGATGCGATCGAGGGATTATTCGTTGTTATGTCAAGAAATTTAAAAATAATGTGATGCAAAGCCATGGAATGCTTACAGAAGCTAAAAGGCAGCAGTGGAACTGAAGTCTTTTTTTTTTTTTTTTAAGAAAGGGAACAGCAGATACAGAGTGCTGACAACATGAATGAATGAACCCACTGTAACGTGTTCCTCCGACACAGTGGATCACTTTTGTCTTGAATGGCCTATGGCTGAAACAGCTCTCCCCGTGGAGATGAATGTGTGCGGGTGCTGTCCATCATCGTAGGAGCAGATGAGTGTGAAGTGAAGCACATACCAACCAGCAGCATGCCACTCACAGTATCATGTTGGGCAAGTCCCTTTTGTCACAATTAAGTCAAGGAACATGTTGAGGCCTGACTGTTATACTACCACTTTTCAACAACACGTCAAAATATATAACAATCAATATATTTCTCTTTCTCAATGAAGATGAGCAAGCTGAAAGAAACATTTTAGAAACGTGTTTCTCTATTTGAATTAGTTTTCTCATGCAGCTCAGGTGGTAAAACATGGTAGATACCATATTCTGTTCAATTAAAAATGTTGCAAGAATAGCTCAATTATTTTAGTAGTTTATCAGATACGTACTGTGGTGTATAATGTAAAGAGCCGGTTCATAAATGTGCAGTACCAACAACAAGTCTCCTACTCGTACACGTTCTTTTCTATCGTCTTATGTGTTATGAACCCAATTTTTCCAGAGAGGATTAAATAGACAGTTAGGATACATGTGATGAGATAACATGATGATGAAACCATGAAGGTATAGTGAGTTTGATTAAAAAGTTTGGAAATATTGCTTTTGTTTTGTCTTACACTTACTATCAAGGCATCATTTATTAGATATTTTTAGGTTGCTGATTACAAGGCATGCTCTTGTTTAGGTATAAAACATTTATTTATACATACATGACAGACACCCACAGTTACCGAAGTAGTCACTGACATACACTACCGGTCAAAAGTTTGGGGTCACTTACAAATTTCCATTCCACTTCATTATAGACAGAATACCAGCTGATCTGAGTGGGGGGCTGACCTTAAATGCAATATCTACGTTGCCCATTATCAGCAACCATTCATCCAATGTTCCAAAGGCTCATTCTGTTTACTAATCTGATATCATTTAAAAAAAACTAACTAGAAAAAACATTGGAGAACCCTTTTGCATTTATGTAAGCCCATGTAATGGGAAAACTGCTGCCCTGGTTAAAAAAGCTGTTGCTGCTCTACAATGCTCTACAATGGAGCGCAATGGAAATTTCTAAGTGACCCCAAACCTTTGACCGGTAGTGTATATGTGTGTGTGTGTGCGCTACACTGTATATATGAACATAGTCAGTGATAAGAGACAGGTCATTCAGAAACGTGTTCTTTCAATCAATGTACACAGTACCGTCTGGCTTAATCCCAGATCATGAACATGGATAATCGCTTTGAGTGAACTTTTCCTGATTGTCATTTGCATATATTGAGTTACAGGAGTCAGTCTCACTCTGACTCTATCTGGTATATCATTGCATGTGTTGTTGTCCGCGTGGAGCTGAAAACATCAAAATCACTCTCTTTCAGTTATTTTTCATAATAGTGAGATTATAGTTTGATGTTGATTCTGTTTAATGGAGGGGTAGAATGCATATCTGAATCGATTATAGAGTATTTGTAATGTTGTGGTAAATGTCACTGCTTAGTTTGAAAGTGGAGTTGAGGGGATAAGTAATTAATGACCCCTAGCATATTCATTCATGTTCTTTGTCCTGTAGGTCTGTTTGCCTCTAAATAAGTAAATTATAGCTATAGTCTATGTGAGTGGCTCCCAACCTGGGTTCAGGACCCCCACAAGGGGATTGACAGGAGAGAAAAGCAGAAGGGAAAAAAACATTTTTGGCAACACAGTTATTTTTATTTTTTTCCAGACTTTCCTGGAGTCTTTGTCAGAGTCTGAGGAATTGAGTCTTACCTTGATGAGAACAAAATAAACCAAACAGTGTCAATCCAAGCAGGCACTAGGGTGCATTGCTTGTGGCCCATAGCAATACTAATTCAAATAATCCATACCGATATTAACTGAAATTTTGCTGAATGAGATGATCCTATACATCATTACAGAATATTTTTGATACATCTACGTTCCTTCCACTAGTGCTGTTGATGCACATATTGAAGTTTTTTTTTCCGGTCTGCTCTGTTATATAAATCTCTTAGTCATAATAGAACAGTACAAGTCCTATGAGAATTAATAAACCTACATTGTTCATGATGATATCCCTTGAAGGCCCTGTGGCAAATAATGCAACTGAGTGATACTTCTTTAGAATAGTCAATAAGAGGGTGTGACCTGACAAGAATGTAAATTTAAGTTGTTGCAGATGATTGCCTAATAAAGCACAATGTTGCTCATTACATTTACATCTCAATTTATTTTAGAAATATCTAATATCCTTTCAAATGACATAGTAACTGTTTTAACTGTTGGTTTATTACTGTTGACAACCAAAAAACACTGTTTTGTAATTGGATTACATTGATTTTATAATCCATCAATGTGTATTCCATAGTGTATTTTACACCTTACTACTACTACTGTCTTCTTCTTATCATTTCTACTGTCAGAGTGGTAGGGCTTCACTTTTAAAGTAAGCATCCTCCATTTTGTTCAATAAACCACAGAACACCAAGCTCTGGCTCCACCAGGGAGCAGCCTTAAAGATTGGAGCTTCAACTTAAAGACCACACATTTAAGTGTTTCACCACTGGGAGGTTGCAAAGGTCTAATTAACTACCATGTCTGCTCCGTCAGCAATGGCAGACCTGTACAAGGCCTTTCCTTCTACTGCCAAGTGAGCTCCAGTTTACTGTAGTTCCATATTAGGGTGTCCAGCACAAGTGTGCCGTTTTCCTGCGTACTGCTTGGTTCTCACCATTGGAATGCTTCTGAGGAGAGGATATTGCAATTATCCATGGACTGCAATGTAAAAGGTGAATGGATTGGTATTAACCAGCCAGTGAGCGGTTAATGACAATACAGTATGCTGGAATTATGGGGATTAGAGACCAGGGATTTGTGTGGAGTCAATGAATTTTCCAGCAACCTTAGTGCTACCTCAGTTAATTCAAAGACAGGGGTTGGGTCACGAGGGTGGGTTATATGCTGTGGGAAAGGACAAATGAGGCTACAACTTTTTTTATTGTACTCATGGGGTGCATTTTATGTTTAAGTCATTGTCTGTGTACTATAACTATGTGAATAAACAGGATAATAGGGCAAACATCACAGTTTGAAAATAAAGGTGGCCCAGGAGGGCTTTCTAGTCGAGTGGACTCTAATTAATTGCCCATAATTACAGGTACAGTCTCAAAGGTCTGTGCATCTCCTTAATAATGAAACAAGAAGTCCCACACAAAAAACTGATTGGACTTTTGGAATGGTTAAAAATGAAAACAGGAACTTAGAGAAGCCATACAAAGAGCATATTGAGAATGCTTGATGAATGTCCATGTCTGGCATGAGGGAATATCCCAAACACTGTTACAGTTATCATTCTCATTATTACAACCAGATTGACACACACACACACACACACACACACACACACACACACACACACACACACACACACACACACACACACACACACCCAAACACACAAAAATCATATACAGAATTCAGTAATCAAACACAGGTGCCGTGGTAAATAACAGGGGATTACCTGACGGAGCTACACAACTATGAATGTCTTATTTCTCTTTGCCTTTCCGTTATTGGTAATGTGTGAAGTTGTGTGGCCATTTTGCAGGTTGCAATGATTACATTTGACAATGCAGTTACACAAAAAGCAGCAGCACTTTGTTTAGCACTGTGGGGAGAGACACCAATAAACATTTGTCTCTTCAAGCTTAATTTTAGGAGGGATGGCACTGCTTTACCCAAACAGCGTGTGAAGAGAGCAATAAAATGGCATCAACAGCCTTTGGGAACATACTCAGGGGTCTTTAAAATGATTATGCATATTACACTTTGTCTTAATCCTCCACAGCCAAATAAAGCTGTCCGTTTATTTTTGGTGCTCATCTCAGCCTTTCCCCAGAAGACGCTAGGTAACAAGTAGAAGGAAAACTTATGATTTACATTCTTATTTAAACAGTTTCTTTCAGATCCAAAGATTTGTTGTTGAAGTCCCCTATCATGAAAAAAAACATGGAAATGGAAGCACCAAGTTACAATAGTGATTCAATAATTAACCTTTAGGATTAGGTGTTAAAGATAGGTTTGCTCATGTACTAAACACTTAGATTTTTACTTCGTGCACCAGCTACATTAGGTGACTATTTTTTAATGTGGATAAAAAGTGGTTTGACTCCATGGTATTTTCAGGTCACTGAAATCCCTACTCTGTCTTGGGGAAAGAGCCAGGCCACCGTACAGAGAAACCTAATTTCAGCTTCTTCTACCCATGATCTCTTCCTTATGGTCACTACCCAAAGCTTGTATCCATAGATGAGTCAGACTAAAGCTGGGTTGTCTCTATATTTATCACCATAGTACAATGCAGTGGCTGTATTACTGCAGTGTTTCAGACTACAGTGGGATAGAAAATAGTCTGAAAAATAACTTTTTTTACATGACTTACAACTTGAATGAATTTTTACAAAGGTTGACTCCGAGTAGCACATCAATTGTGACAATGCCATGGTCTAACCGTGCATGTAATTGAAACAATCGATTGAAATTTCATAAACACAAATGTGCATAAAGCACAGAACCGGTAAAGTAAGCTTCTGTTGGTTGAGTGATCAGAACTGCACGCCTGTCAATCTCTACACCCACACACACAACCCCCCCCCCCCCCCCCCCCCCCCCCCCCCCCCCCCACACACACACACACACATAAATATCCCCCCCCTGAAGTTTTCATATAGCAAATAGTGTGTGTTTAAAATTTCTCTTTGTGCTGAGATGTTAAGAATATCAATGCAGGCTTCATGAGGCCATCAGATATAAGTCTGCGAAAAGAAAGTGAGGAATGTTACCTAAAGCCTTTCAGTTTCAGTAATTTACAAACCTCATCATAGACAAATGTGGCTCAGGTTATCTCCTAAGCAGCAACACTATGCCCTGGTTCTGTTCAATCAACATTTCATTAAATCCCTGTTCCAAGCAGCGATTGTCCAATCATAGCAGTCAAGTTGTAGTGTTCTCCTAGTCTTGCTCAACGGATGTACATTACTGGGATAAAGCGGAGGGGGAGGAAACATCTGTTTTGAGTCCTCCCTTTTCCATTATCGGGGCTTAGCCCTGCCCAGGACATTTGTAATTGGTTTGAAAAAATAAAAGAGAGCCGTTCTCCCTCTGTCCCGGATTAGATAAGCGGTGTTGCCAGACCATACTCCAGTGCTGACAAGACACCACGGAGATAGAGAAAAGTGAGACTAGTTTTCTCCAGACCAAATGCTGAGGCTTTGAGTATTGGCCTCTACTAAGGCCGATACACAGAGTCCAAAGAGTTAGTATCATCTTTTAAAATTAGAAGTCCCTGTAAAGTGTTTGTCTACTTGGAAGCAAGCCATTGACGTTTGCATTCTACAAGTACTATAACAATTATCCAGTGTTACTTCCACGGCTAAGAGTTAGCACATTGTTAAGCAACGACATTATTACCATATTAGCTTGAATAAAAAAGACCTCCTCCACAAAAAATGTTCTTTGTCTAAGTAACGTATCATGTACAGTATATCTATAGAATACTATCTAGTTAGCATTATGTTAAAAACATTTTTTTTTTCAATTTGTCATTTATAATACTGCACTACAATAATAGGGTTAACGAGTCTGTACTACAAGAACAATTCTGCGCCTTGATGTCAATGTAATCTACGTGTTTCAATGACTAGTAAGTATGTGTAGCTTTAGCCTTTAGTCTTTTCTGAATTGATGAATCTTAAAATCCTTTTTGCTGGCTTTCAATTTTAATAGGAGTTAGCGGGAACCATTAAAAAGTCCAAGACCAAGTGACAGAGCTAATGGTAGCGGAGGGTTTGTTAATTATACCCTATTTAAGTTATGATGGAGCATGTTTGATAGCATCAGCGTGAAGTGAAGAAATGGAAAAACTATTTATTTAACTTGATTTTTCTTACTGTTTGTCTAGCTGATCTTTCTCATTATAGTTTCTCTTGCTCACAAGAGGAAATATAATACACAGACATATATATATATAAATCTGTATTTTTCCCTCTCTCTCTCTTTTTTTCTCTTTCTTTCTCTGTCTCCCCTTCTGTCTCTGCCTTTCCTGGTGTTAAATTAGATGAAAATAGGTAATGAGAACATTTCATGCAAGAAGCACTAGTAACAATGATAATTACTGTCCTTTGTCTTTTGGATCAGCAAAATATTAGGCATCAGGCAGAATTATCTCCCTGTATGAAATGACGTTAATCAACATTTGGGGCCACCTGCTAATCATGCTAATGTGATTCCTATCCTGCAAATTGGAAAAAGGGATTGCATGAATGCATAAGGAACTCCTGAAATGAAATATGATGGTGAGCATTCAGATTTCCTAAGCATGTGAAAAGCTAAATTTCTAAAAAGTTCTAAGTTATATTTTCCAACAAAAATAGCAGGGTTAAATGATAGGACATACATTTTTCAATAATAATGTACCTTACCTTGTTCCCTCCATGTCCAGCAATCATAAAGGAAGAACTTATCACAGATGAAGAGGAGGTTTTGAGTAATGGGTGCAACTCACCTTTTTGTGACCTAAAAAAAAATCCACTTTATTACTTTTACTATTGCTATCAATCTTTTCACCCAAGTGTAGGTGTTTTCTGTGGGTATGCACAGAGCCCTTTTGGGATAAATACGGTATAAAAGGAAAACGTTTGGGAAAAGCATGAACTGAATAAAAACCATAACATTTACATGGTATCAGAAAGTGTAATATTCTTTTCATATGGTGTACATATATTTTAGGTAGCGGATAGAGGTATGATGATCATGAGAAGATCCTGAGCATTTTTCTTCCATCTCTCTCCGCCAGCAGAAAATCCTCCTAGAATTCCTCTTTGGAGGTTTTGCCAGATAGCATATGCATGATGAAAACCACACCATGCACATGCCACACTGTGGTATGAACAAAACTGCTCAAGTTGAGGCCAAGCAGTTGTCAATGACAGCCAGGAAACACTCTGCAGCAATCAACGGCTGGATTTGCTGTGCTTTGGTTCTATTTGTGTTTCAGCATGTTATCTAGGAAGTGAAGAAGACACTGATAAGTGATGCACTGACTCTGTCTCTAAAAAAAAATAGTTCATGTTCAGTTGTGGTTAATTTTGGACTGTATATCAGATTATATGAATCAATGTGACTAAGGAAAGTGTTTGCAGTAGTTATTGGTGACGTGGGAGTAATCATAGTGGATTTGGAGGAACAGCAGTCTTATTTTGGAGTTATTGATTTTTTAACTGCCACTGGCAATGTGAGACAAGTGAGGCAGAATTTCAACCCGGCAAAAGAGTTTTTTTGGAGAGTAATAGAGCTCCTCCAGCAGCCACAATGTCACACTCATTCAAAATCTGTTCCCTGGTAATACTAATATTTTAGGGTAACTTCAGACCTCAATTTCCTTCTTTGCCCACTGGCTGCATTTTGTTGCCAGTTTAATTTACATGTCATGGATGTGAAGAAGTTGCACGGTTCTTTCAAACCTCAGCCTTCCAGTGGAAAGCTTTGCAAGGAGCTCTTCTTATTTCACTTCCTGATCCGATCCCTCCCGTCTTTGGATCACTGCACACATACAGTGTTGCATTACAGCCAGTGCTCACTCACAAGCCCCGGCTTCCTTTCCTTCATCTTTTTCTACATCTGATTTTTGGAATAATCCAAGCAAACTACAGCATGGTAACATCCTCCTTTTGCAACACCATGCCTTGATTCATCCTGTTACATCCACACCAATGATGTCAATTTAAAACCTCATGGCTGTTTTTAAACAGCAGCTCACAAAGATCTTATCATTTCTACAGTACAATCAGCAAGGAGATTTGCATGTATTGTGAAGCTCTGGGTGTGAGACGTGTATTTTCCTATTGCTTGAGTGTTAAAAAAGGTTACCGTGAAGGTGAAACATCTTTTTCTTAACCCTGCAAGTAACGTGGCTCCAGTAATAAGGATGTCAGTAAGTTAAACGGTCCACTACTTTGTCCAGACTAAGATATCTCACTAACTATTCGATGGATCTTGGATTTTTTACCGACATTAATGGGCTCCAGAGGATGTTTCTTAATGAACACTTGTGATCACCTGATTGTTCCTGTTCTGTCATGATGACGTTGTATTTTTTTTGGTGTTAGTTGTGTTTTGACAATTTTTTGGCTATATAATAATTTTAATAATACGCGAGCAGAGAAAATAGACCAGAAAATAGGCTGTGACCCGACCGGGAAGTGCCGCTGAGCCCACTTATGGCTCAGAGACACAATACACCAGAAAATAGAATATATAGGTGTACCGCATCACTGTCTGAACAGCCCAGTTGGTCAACATCACACCTTAATCTATGGGCACCAAAGGGAAGCGGGACACACTTTGCAGTGCTCCCGCCTCTTGTCTCAACCCTGCAACTGCCAAAATGAACCATGCAGCAAAAGCTCTACCGCACAGTCGGAGTGGCCAGACACAGCCGTGGTGTTTTCATGGTGCAACCGGTAAGACTGGTGTTGTCACAGATTTACTAACCGGTGGGAAAATGCCCTCATCGTGGCTTCCTTATTGCACAGGTAAAGTTTCTTTGGTAAAAACACAATTAGAACTATTACTTTCAGTGATCTGCTGCTTGCTTTTAAAGATAGCAATAGTATATTAGCCAGGGTCAGCAATTATAGGCTCTAACGTCAGACTGAGAAATCGGCTGCAAAATGCATTATAACAGTTTGTCAATGTAAGCTGAATTTATCATGTTCCATAGAGCACTGAACAGTCATGGAATTTCTCATCTGCCGAGCCTGATCTCACTCACTGGTCAGCCATGAGGCTTCTGCAGCAGCCAGGAACTGTGGAGCAACAATTAGTTCCATATCAGGGATCATATTGTGATTACTGTAATACTAATCAGCCGGTAATTACCTTAAGAGCCTGTCAAGCCTTTGACGGAGCATTGTTAAAGCCACCAATCTCATCAATGTGACCACATAGCTAACATAAGTTTCATCCTGTTACAGGCCCTCATTTGAACTCCCTCCAGCTGGAATATGCTGACTGAGATATCCATCCTCCAGCTATTGTTCCTCTTCTAATCTTGTCACACAGAAACTTTTTCAATTTGAGCTTTTCACAGACGCTACTGTGAGGACCAGGAGGTCTGATGTCAAATTTCTCATAGAAAAGGCAGTTTTAGATATATGTAGATTGGGTCTGCAACTATTGATTATTAAATGGATTATTCCTTTTACTTTTGTCCCAGAGCCCCGAGTGACGACTTGAAGTTTTTTGTTTTGTCAGAACCAACAGTCAAAAACACCGATACCCACGTAATAATGATGTAAACAAAGAAAAGCAGCAACTCCTCACACTTGAGTAGCTGACAAGCTGGCAAATATTAAATTATTTCTCATTCTAGATTGTTGCATTTTCTGTTCAAAAAATCTACCTGTCTCTCAGACCCCATCCCAACAAGGCTACTTAAAGAAACGTTACCCGTGGTTAACACTCAATTACTAGAAATTATCATTATGTCTCTATCAATAGGTTTTGTACCGAGGACATTTAAAGTAGCTTTGATAAAACCTCTCTTAAAAAAATCCTCCCTCAACCCTGAGGTCTTAGCAAACTATAGACCTATATCTAATCTTCCTCTCCTTTTTGATAAAGCTTATAGTTAGGGAGTGATAAGTCACAGTGTCCGCCCATACCGGCGGGGGAGGGTGTATAGCCGCAGACATGGCACCCTTTCTCTTCCCTGCTTTTCTTTATAGTCGTCAGATTAATTTACCACATAATCAATAATATAATAAAACCAGAGGGAGGCAGGGCAGTAGAACCTGACCAGGCTCCTCTCTTTACCCTCTCTCTCTCTTAGTTATGCTGTAATAGTTTTAGACTGCCGGGGGACTTTCTTAGACACACTGAGCTCCTCTCTCCTTTATCTTTCCATTTGTGTGCATCCATGTCCCAGAAGTGCTTGTCACTAACCTAGCTCTGGGGAGTCATTCCCCAGAGTCCTTATGTTCTTTTCCCCCAGCATGTTTCCTTGCATCAGGGAGGCTCCAAAATCATGGTTGCAGCTGTCGCCGTGGTTCTGCTACACGTCCTGCGATGCCCTGTTACATCCTGCTAAGCTCTGCGGTACCCTTTATTACAGTGCAGTGCCCTGATATGCCATGAACTACTACAAACTACTATTTTTAGTCACTGTTCTATTATCTTTCACTGTGACTGTTGCCACTAGTCATTTTAACCCCAACCGGCCCGTCAGACACCGCCTAACTAGAGCCTGGATCTGTCCAAGGTTTTCTTCCTAAAAGGGAGTTTTTCCTCTCCACTGTTGCACTGTTGCTTGCTCTGGAGGGAACTACTAGAACTGTTGAGTCCTTGTAAATTCTAGAGTGTTGTGTGGACCTACTCTATTTGTAAAGTGTCTTGAGATAACTCTTGTTATGAATTGATAAATAATATTGAATTGAAGATCAACTGTTTGATTAAATGACTAATAATTTCACCAGTAATAACCCACCCTGCCCTTACAATTCCTCTAGCCTCTGCTCAAAGCTAACATAGGAAGAGTTTTCTAAAGGCAATCACAGAATAAATGTCCTTCATTTCAAAATAAAAGCTGTCTTGCAGTGCCAAGTAACATGATGTAGTTTTTTGAACAGACTGAAAAGTCAAGCATGAGTGACTCATTTGTCTCAAAAGACTACACAACATTATAGTAACTGCTCATTTGGCGGTGTCTGCTCAATTGTACTGCTATGCTTTATGTTGCTATTCTTTGTAAACACGTTATCTCTTTATTCCAGGGCTGGCGCTATATTGTTGAACGGTGGAAGTAAACACAGCGTATTTAAACGGTCATGAGCAAAATACACTGTGTCATTGTGAATTTACTTCTCATTTTTGGGAGATATTAAGCAACATTTTAGTATCTAAAGTTTGAAATACTTTTATTCAGACAGGTTTACTAATAGTAAACTTGGGTATAAGTAAAAAAGAAAAAAAAGCATACAGTTTCATTTAATTTGGAGAATACCTTGTGTGAGTGACTGGGCCCGCTACCCTACAGTATGTTCAGCTGTGGCATTGTTCATTAAAATCCCCTGAGAAACAATGCAACTTTTTGAAGACACTGAAGATGGCATAATGGATTTGGGGTATCTTTCCCTTTTATATTAACACATTTTGTGAATACAGAGATGCATTCAGTTGACCTTGCCAGCTCTAATTAATTAGGGGTTTATTTTCTGTATATTTCATGGCTGCTCAGAAGCAGAATCACAAAAGCAGTTAGAAGTCAAACTTCAAATACAGCAAATACTGTAAAGTAAGTTAAAAGGGTTTATTTTATGTCAAATGGAGTCCGTGGCGCTGTCTGTTTCTGAGCTCTTTTTAAAATGACTCCTCTTCACCTCCTTCTATGGCCAATTTTTCCACCATTAAGCTGACAGATTTACTATCATGATTTAATTCAATCAATTGGATAGAGCAGTGAGATATATTCCAGCCATGGGACAAAGGTCTGCATCAGTCGTCTGCACTCAGTCCGACCAAAACAATTATACAAATAACCTTTGAACACATTACCTTATTTTCTTCATTAGGATAAGTGGTTCCTTTGAGCTACATTTGCCTCTGACTTTGCTACTTTTACTACTAATACTACTTTTGTTAGCTTTATTTGAAGAAAATGCACAGAAAAAAGGTCAAAAGTCATCTGGCAGCATATATCAGCCAGGCTACATCCTCTTCCAATTGCCTTATGTTCATACTCTTACTTCGATGTCAGCAAGAGCTTTTAGTCATCTTTTATTGTGAAGCTCTACAGATAGAAGAAGGAAGTGCAGCATTTTGGGGGAAAGTGGTTAGTAGTGAATATAGACTGTCACTGGTGGGAGAGCAAGAGGGAATGAAATGAGAGAAAACAGGTACATCTCCCACAGGTCTATAATCCTGAGATTACTGTTTGCTCTGGTCCCTGTCTGACTGCACTCTGGGCCTCCTGTGCTTCACGTCTTATCTCCTCGGTCCCAGCTGTCCAAGAATTGATTTGAAGATTCTCTGAATCAATTACTCTCCTGTCCAAGGTCTCATTGCCTGCGAGATATACTCAAATGTGCACACATACACATGCACACATGAAAAACAAATGCATCGAAAAATGAAGAGACACACACACACACACATCATGTGTAGTAAACACTCATTCATAAAGGCTAATTGTGCAACCTCTGAAACCAGTCTTGAACCAGACCTTGTACCTCTTTGTGGTACATTATACAGTTGGCTAGGTGGAGATTAACTGGCCTCAAATTAGTTTTGATCTTTTAATTAGTCCACCTTCTCGCCTGGGATTGTTTCTTTCCACCTTCATTTTTTATTGAGAGAATAGCCTATGATTATCTGGTTTTCCACTAAAGTGCCCATATTATGAAAACAAATCTGAGATTTAGGGTGTTATTTTGTTTCTCTGGTGCTTCCACACGCATACAAACTTGGAAAAAAACATAGATTCTGTTTTAAGGCTGAATGTGTCCTGCCTTCAGTCTCCGGGTGAGCTTGTCGAAATCTGCACGGAGATGAAGTGGCTAACCGTACCACATGCTAGCACTAGCATGCTAGCTCGTTCTGAGTGGCAAAACACTGCCACAACACACTAGTTCACTATAGTCTACAAAAGAACTACTTCCATGTCATGGCATGTGTGACTCCCAATGAACAGTATGAAAGTGAGATGTCTCACTCTGTAGCTAAAACAGTGACCTAAACACGGGGTGAAAACAGGATCTGCAGCCATGTGCGGTACAACAAAATTATGGTGTTTTTTGAAAAGGAAACCATGTAAACCTATTCTGGTACAACCTCAAAATACAACTATGAACCTCACTTTTATGAAGCCCACTTTATTGTATAATTGCTTAAAACCTGTGAATAGCTGTTTTGTAAGTACACTAACACAAATACACTGCTAAGGCACTGCTACTATGGTAGCTGCTATCATGTTCCTTACTGGATGTATTATCTAACACTTGGTTTCGACTCTGGAGTTTCAAGTAGTTGTAATAATAATATTATAAACACCAAAATTCTAACAAAATAATGTGCTTTCAGTTTACCTACCATAATTTATTTGTGTGTGCAATTCCCCATCATCAGTCAGGTTTTCAACCACACACTTCATTCCTAAACGTATGAATAATGCATGTGAGCAGGGAATAGGGAGGTTTCTGTGTAAAAGAGAAGAAGCTGGAGCATGAATGTCTACCAAGTGCCTTCACTTGAGCTTATTATTTATTCATCTATGTTTTTATTGAGTCATAGAAAGCCACAGACAAGCCCACAATTGTATTATTATTAAGGCAGGGAAGAAGAAATTGACTCTTTTGGTGCAGGGGAACTGTTAAGATGAACTTGCCTACACCCTCAGCAGTAATTATTATCTCTCCATACAGCCATGCAGGATGGAGAGGGAGAAATCCTGGGAAGCTGTGCTGGCATTCTTTTCGTTCGCCAGTCCAACAGTCTTTGTAGTAACTCAGAAATGCCGTTTGCAGCTGTAAAAATAATTGCAGTTTATTGCCAATTAAACTAATGAGTTCTAAAATAGCCTCAAGTGTGTTGTCAGACAAAATTGGATAAAACCACACTATGAGAAGAAACAGAAATGTAAGAAAATTAGCAGGAAGAATGTGGGAGGAATAAAGGTTAAATTGAAGGTCAACCTTGAAGAACGCCCCTCACATGCACCCTTCTCACCCCCTCTCGCCAGTCTGGACTGAAGTATCTCAGCCTAGAAAGAGATGTGCTGCTCTTTGACAGATGCCATCCCTAGGCTTGGCCTAAAGCTTCTCCCTAAGCAGGGCGTCATCAATAATGCAGTATGCTTTTGCTGAAACCTGCCTGACTGATGTGCGTAAATTGAGCCTGAGGTTCCCTTTTGCGCGTCAAAATTTGGCTCTTATTTTTAGGGATAGGTTGTACTACAGTAGTACATTATGTTGTTAGGTAGAGGTAAATGGAGCAAAAACAATAGAGCTAATATGTCTGTCACTTCCCCCACTGTGCTAGGGATTCAGACAGCAGTAGGCAAGCAGTCATGTAAGTAGTATGGTTCTGTGGATGGCAAATCACCACAGCCAGTTGGTTCCCCACATTGGTCCAACTGAAATTACTCAACAACTGCTGGATTGATTGCTGAAACTTAAAGGGTAACTACCTATTTTCCTATGTTTTTGTGTCTAAGTGACTGATGGAAACAACAATCTTTGACATTGGTCCAGTATTAAGCAAGATCGCTGCAATCGGCAGCAGAGAAACAAGCTACACTGTAAATTAACAAGGCAATTGTGCAACTTGCATTTACCTTCACAAAAGTGCTCATTTTCCCACTGACAAGCTCAGATTAATATTCAAAGTGTTTGACAGCATATTACAATTATAAATTGTACATTTTTAATTGTTAGGTAGTCAATAGTCAACTCATTTTTCTACAGTTTACTCCTTATATGATGTGTGATGGAGCACAAGTTCCTCAGTTAGTTTTAATTTATTGTTTTCACTATTATCTTTAGTGGTTTTAAATCATAGTTTTTGCTGAAATGAAATAGAGAGAAGTAGCACAGAATCCAGCGTTTCCAGGAATTGTTGAGGGACTAATAAGTTGTAGGTGTGTGACGTTTCTTCAAATTTTACTTAAAATTTTAAGCTCACAAATTCATTTGATTTAAACATTTATTTTTTTCCAAACTGATGGCTACGCCATCACAGATTCTGAACAAATCATTGATTTAATTTACATTTTCAAATCCTTCATTAAAAGCAACTGCCCTACATTTTTTAGGGTACTACCACACTGAGGCCATATGACCAAATTTATTATTACTTATTTGTTTAAAATTAATGAATAAAAAATACTGGGGGAATCACCAATGCTCCTTTTGACTTCAATTTGATTAATATTTGATTTAGAATTGAAATTGTGACACCCTTAATTAGTTGTGCTATGGCTAACCTACACAGCAGTGAGCCATTAGAGCAACAGGATGATGAGTAGAGGCAGTGATTCATAATGCTGGCGAAAAGCAAGCATGACTGTTGACTTGATTCAGTGTGCTGTTAAGAGACGAGATCAGTTTACATTAATGCTCTGCGGTCAGTTATGGCTCTTACTGTTACTGTCACCGAGACAGTCAAAGCAGCTTTGCTGAAGCTTCTGAGATGTCAGTCCAGCTGCAGGGACGTCACATGGATTGAGCTTTGCTACTTAAGATAAATGGCTTTGACCTGATGTGACTGTGTTTACTTGAAGGCTGCAGAATGTGAGTCAATAACAAACAAACTGCCATGCTATATGAACTTTAATGTCTATCCCTCAGGGTTGATGTTTAACTGTGTTCAAATTTAGAAGCCTCAAAGGAATGCAAATGTGTGACCCAAAATCTGGCTGTTATGTTTGAATCTGTCAACAGGTAAAGGAGACATTAACATTTCAAAGCAAACAAAAAGTGCAAATTCCACAACATGAGTGCCCCTCCTACCATATATACATTTTTTTAATGCTAGAAAAGATGTTATCACCTTTGCTGCCTCACAGATGTGAGAGCCAAGAAGCCACAACAGTGTGGTGTCCCTTGCTGGCACCCTTGTGTCGGGCATCATTGTCAGGCCGTGGTGGCAAAGAAGTTATTAAAAACACAGCCTCTCCATCTGTTTGAGCACGGTGTGTTTCTGGCCTTTTGTCGCTTTGAAGATGTAGGCTTTCAGGCTTTCCACCCTATGAAGTGACTGGAGATAAAAAAACAAAATCTGTTATCAGCATGTCTGTCAACTATCGACAATCCCATCTGTCTTCGCTGATAAGACTCATCTCGCCTCATGGCTTCAGAATTTTCACAAGGCGTGAACGATTCTGACTGATGCTACAAAAAGGGAAATGTGATAAAATTTAAACTAGTCTCATTAAAGATTAAATGTGGTAAATGTTTAGCCTAATATAATTTCTACTCACAGATCATTTACAGTTCAGTACAGAGTTTGAGTTTTGAGAGGCTATCGATTGCTTCTGCCACAGACTCTAGATGCTGAAATACAATAAGATGTAGAAAAATAAGACGGCTCTAACTGTAAAGCAAAATGTATTTGATGAATGCGTTGCAGTTTGTGTATCTTCTTCAGGATAGTCCATACTAATTCCTCCCTACATGCTCATAATGGTTTGATCTGATTCAGTCATGAATGAAACATGAACATTTATTATATATTAGTGTTATCAGTTGTTTCCAACTGAATGCAACAATAGGCTTGCCAAAGCATTAGTGTTACACAACACTGCAAGTGTGAAAGTATCTGCATCTGAACACCACTATAAATTCTGAATTATTAATATATGAAGGCAAATGAGTGCTGCCATTTTAGAAAGCACATAATCAAATGAGAAAGTGTAGAAATAAAGGCTGGATTAAATATGAATGAATTTGTCCCAGATTTTTCTGCTTGCAAACCCATCTGCAGCCGAAATTAAATATCTTGTGTAAGAAAAAGTTTAAGTTTTAATTTCATCATCAAGTCTTTTACAGTTCTTGCTGTGTTCTTTCTTGTGTTGACATCAATAATAAAACAAGTTCAATACCAAAGTCTTATATGCATTTGAGAGTGCAATATAATTTCTAAATTCTTTACTCTGTGTAAGGAAAACATTTTACTGAGATGTTTTTTTAATTATGTTTTGGTAATTCCTTTCGAATAACGCTTTTTTTTTGTCTCAATTGATGCTCGTCGTAACTCCTGCACAATGTCACACATTTCCATTCCAGTAGAAACACAGGAAATCAACAACAAAATGTGTTTGTACTGAGCAGCATCTTGGGTGTGGAGTACAGATAATGTTACAGTGAGGAATGTCATGCTGTAACTCTTCATTGAGTCTCTGGGTATAAATAGTCTGTAAATAAAGTATCATCTAGGATACACAGTGATATTTACACACTGATTTTCGTTTCAGTGTCACCTTTATGCAACTAAGGCCCAAGTTTTCAGGCAAAAATTAATTACAAAATGTTTGTCAGCACATGTTCCAGTTGTTCTTACTGCTACTACTTTTACAGTTTGGGCAAAGAATCTGCCCGCAGAACCTTGACTGTGTACTCAGACAGAATGTCATGTGAGTTTTAGCCTTGGGTCATTTGCATGAATGTGAGTGATTGAGGACTGTTTATTCATCCCATGCAAACAACCAATGAACTGCCTGTACAGACAAAAGCTGTAAGCTAGCTAGCAACATACACTGTGACCATGTGTATTTGTGTGTTTGTGTATTTGTCCGTCAGCTCTTGATCTCAGAACCCACCAGGAACTAGTTTTTTTTGTGTTTTCCTTTCCTCTATATTTATAGAGAAGTAGGCCCCCTATATGTTTTGCTCAAGTTGAAGACATTCTATTTGCACAGTTGTGTCTTTGCTGTGGTCTGATTGCTAACCCTGGCATATTCACAACAGGTAGCACCAGTGTTAGACAGATTACTTGAAAAATGTGATCATACTCTTTACAAATTAGTCTGTGGAAGTGTCCTCATTAAGGATCCTAGTGGACTGGGGGTAGAAGCTCCTCCTGAGTCTCTAAGTGCTGGCCCGGTCTATCTGATACCTTTTTCCTGACCTAAAAAGGGAGGAAAGCTTTTATCTGGGTGGTGTACATATCCTTTAGGTAGGGTGGGGGACTGCCTATTGTGTGCCTGACCAAAGGAACCACTCTTTGCAGAGCCTTGCGGTCCTGTTCAGTGCCAGGCAGGGAATTCCCCCTTTTAGGACACTATCAATGAGATAGGAGTAGAAATTCCTCAGTTTTTGAAGGGATTCCCTGAAATTTTCCCAGGCAGCCTTGCATCTAAACAATACCAGGTGCACCTGCTCCATTGCACTAAAATTAAACCCTCGGACGAAAATTATGATTATATTGACAGATTACAATGCTAAAATTCAAAACATTATTTGTGTTTAGCTGGATCAGAAATACCACTTATCAGAAGGTTTCATTTGTGGTAAAATACAAACATTCTAATATTCATCAATGCCTTTATGATATTAAGACACATTTGTTATGTTTTTTTTAAAGTAATTATCCCGCTGCAGATGATCTATGTAGTGTTCACTGCCTACAGTAATTGGTGTTTGACTTTAACATACCCTTTTTCACCCCCCACCCCATGTAGTTTCAATCATACCCTCATTCCAACATTACATACCTCCATTGTTCTTCAGAAAAAGAAATAGTAATGGACCATTATTTCGATGCACACCCACTAGCATTCGCCACAGACTGCTAAGACTAGAAGTGGAAACAAAGGTAGAGAAGGCGGCTCCTACCGGTCCCTGGGGATCCAGAGTAAAAACCAACATTTCTAAGAGGGTCAGGGTCAGACACATAGACAGCTTCACCAGTGCAGTCATTTTTTTTTGCATTTAGGTTGAACACATTTTTAAGACGGGTACATCCACATACTATCGTCACAAAGTCAGAATTGAACCTTCAGCCGCTGTGGCAAGTACTAAGCCTCTGTACAAGGGTTGCATGCGCTACCAGGTGAGCTAACCAGCCGCACCTTCTTTCCATGTTTTATGTGTTTTTTATTTTCCTTGATGGCTAGTTGTAAACCTCAGGGGCCCTCAAATAAATGCAATTAATTGCCAGAATAACGATTCCAACAGCTGGTCAAATTAGCCGTTTAATGTGAACTTCAGATATTATTCCTACGCAACTTTAAATTCAAAAGAGGGAAAATAACCATGCAGTCAAGGAAAAGTCGCAGTAAACTCAGATTGAGAGGAAGTTTGGGATGAGGGGTGGAGAGAGTGAGGGAGCTCAGTAAATGAAAAGGGAGAGAGTGAGAGAGGACAGTCACTGACTGACTAAAAAGTGGGCTTTTATCATTTATTCATTTGAAATGCAAAAGCAGGGAGGCAGATACTGAACATACCCAACTAAGCCCTTCTCTCTTTTCCTCTCTCATTTGCATTGAAAGGACTGCAGGGTTCGTGTGAAGGCTGAGGCTTATGAGCTTCATGGCACTGTGTGGGCCCTCTTGAACCAGTTTGTACTCCCACATGTTGGTGGACATGTAGAGCTCCGAGCTAAGGCAAGGCAAACAGCAATGGCTGGCCCCACTCACTCACAGTTATGCATGCATGATATGGATGTGGAGACGCGGGTAAATACCCAAGTATGCTGTATTTTAATGTATTACATGGTGTTTTACATGTTGAGTGTTTTACTGCCTGCCAGGGTAGAATTAAAAAAAGTGAGTTCACATTGTAAGATTTAACAGCTGAAATTAAAGTTTTAATGTCTAGTTAAAGACTCCAGCTATTAAATTTAAACTGAAATTGAAATTCATTAATACTAAGAAATCAGTATATATTGCGTTTTCTTAGGTAAAAATACCTTAATCCTAAAATCTATTTTTCTGCACTAAAAGCACCTCCTATATCAGTTTTTCCTAGGAGACGTGAATTTCTGGGTGGGCATTTATACCGCCTGTAATTATGGCACTCTCTATGATTCCTTACATTACTTTATGTCATGATTTTGAATAGCAGGGTTACAAATGAGGTTACAGCACTAGTCATTGCTGAGTTCTTTGACCCTAATTGTCATTCCCACATCTGGGCGCTAGCTAGACTTCTTGCATAATGTGTAAAAAATACAGCACTGACAAAAGCTGCCTCCGATTACCTAGGAGGTGTTGAAATAACACTAGCGACAGGTAACCTCTTGTGGCAATTGCTAACGATAGCAAGCTAAGCTAACTAGCTTCTACTCTGAGTGAAATACAAACTTAAAAATGTGTGTTTTAAATGGAAAGGATGAACTTAAATCTAATGCTACATAACTAACCCATGTGGGCTTGTATCAAGATGAATAGGCCATACAGGGCAATGAGTTAGTAGCCCAACACAGAAGTTGACAGCCTATCTCCTGGAAACATGTGCTCTCAAACACCTACCAAGGAGTTTAAAGCTTAATAGTTTTTTTTCCCCCATATGTCCAAAAATGTCTTTCTCCTTTTTTTCCAAATAGAAAGATATCCACAATAAGTGGTATATATTTTCTTATGCTACAGTAAGGAGAATTCAAATGTCTTCCATAACATGAAATCAAATACCAAGCATCACCTCACCAACTGGGAAATACATGTATTATGTATTGCTTGTAAGTCAATGAAAAGATTGTAAGTCTTGCCAGACCCAATACTAGAATGTTAGCCATATCAGTCCGCTGTGTTCTAGCTATGAAATATAATCAAACTAAGAAGCCTGTTCAGTCTATTTCACTAATACGATAAAAATCTAATCCACTTTCAGCAGGAAAATTAAATCAGAAAAGTCACTAAGAATTTAGAGCCCTGCAATCCTGATAGATGTCTGTTCTCACAAAAGCATTGTTCCTTGCCTGAGGAATTTAATATGTAAACAGACTGGTTACAAAACATATAGGAACTCCAAAACACCCCAAATCATGAATGATTATTCTTGAAAGTAGTATTACAGTAGTTTAATTTAATGAGTGCTGCGCTATGCACAAATCCAGCTTAAACTGACAATATTTTAACTCAATAGTTTTCTTGAAATAATTTAGGAAAAAGTAGGGATGAAACTAATGTGGCTATAGCCCTCCATGTTCAGCTATAACTACAAAAGGATGCAATTGAGCATGACTGCAGCCACTGTGCTGTGATCACCTGTATCCAGCACCAGCCAGCCTCCCTTTTGGCTTCACAAGCCCCCTCTAACTACAGAGAACCTTGTGTCCCACAGTTAGATGTGCGTGCGTGCGTGCGTGCGTGCGTGCGTGCGTGCGTGCGTGCGTGTGTGTGTGCGTGAGAGAGTGAGCACACACGCAGCAGAGTCTGTACTGGAGGGAGGGGGCAACATGCTGACCGTCGCTTTCCCTTGCTGTCAGGACCAATCAGTTTCTAGCAAGTTAATGGAGAACACAAAACCTATTTAAAAGCTACATTTACCACTTGGCTGATTCCATTACATTGTGTAATTTCCAGGTGTCACATTTCCCCTCCACACGTCTGTCTTAATGCTCTCCCAAGCACCCTCTGATTAGTCAGCCTCGGCTGGCTCCCCCAAATCCCCTCTAACAGAGCACCCCATCCGTTTACATCCTCCCTGAAGGCAACAACTCCTTACTGCACATTTTTATTAAGGTGTTCAGCAAGTTACCAAATGATGCTGGACACCGGCCTGGCCTGAAATGCTTCATGGGTGCAAGCCTCTTCTGTTCTTGGTAGGGTTGATTTTTAATCAGTCTAAGGGTTCATCTTTCTTCAAAAGGCAGTAGATATATAAAAAATGTCATCATATTAATTAATACAATCTGTGACTTAAACATTTCAAACATTGTCCACACCTAGGTTCTGAATTACATTCTGGGATCAAATCGCCTGTCATGGGCAGGTGAGAGTAATGAGAACAAGTAAGGTTATCTACTGATGCTGATCTCAAATATTTCACAATACTTTCAACTGGTGATTAATTTGGCTTCAAAGGACAAAGTGGCTCTTTTGTTTAAGACAAAATGTGTCAAAGGTCTGGGTAACCTGCTGTTATGGCTTCACCTCTGAATGTTTCAGAGGGACAGCCCAGGTTTTACAGAAATCATTTGAGCTGGAGACAAATCAGTGAAGGTAAATCATAGCCTCCGTGATGTAAAATTGGCCCACAGGCTTTTCATGACTTGGTAGTATGTGGACATGCATAGAATGGATAATAAAGCATTTAATTTAAAGATGAAAGGTTTTGGAATGGGCCTTGTATTCTGTCTTGATTCCTGATTCATTGTGTGTGAGGGATCTGTGAGTACTTTGTTGATCAGGGGACAGTGGTGCCTTAATCTGCAACTTCATTATTCTTGGAACATAAATAAGTATTCTTTAGGACATGAAATCATTTGATTCTGATTGTTTTAGGATCAGTAGAAGTCCTTCTCCTCTACTGTAATTGGAATCCAAACCACCTTTGGATTCCAAGTCATACCAATGGCGGTTAGGAGAAAGCCTCCGCCACTTTATCAAACATGTCGCTGATGTTCAATTAGGGGCCAGACATTGAATTGTGGTTATCCAAAGACCTAGGGAATCAATTTTGGTTAAAGATGCAATCAAAGCTTCTTTGGATTTTTGAACTGAAATCTGGCTGTTTTTCAGGTTCAGGGGCCACAAGGGAGCTGCCACCACCAAACGTTTGCACCACAGAGACATCCCTTAAAGAATCAGTAAACCTATTGATTCATCATTTTTTTCTCCTTTATGTGTGTGTGTTTGTATGTGTGAGAAGATAGTGCTCTCAGAAAGCATGTCATTTTCTCCATCACTTCGAGTTCATAGTCAATGGACTGTGAGCACTTATTCGTCATAAAGGTCACTAGCCTCTAACAGTGTGTTATGTGTGGGGACACTCACTTTAATATGACATCTTACTAGCCTGTCTTTTTATGAGCTCAAGGTAAGGTTGATGCTTCCTCACAGGTTTTTCTTTCACTGTTTGCACCAGAATATGAGCTCTGAAAATGAGGTCATGTGAAATGCAAAGTCACTGTGAGGGTCCTTGACACTCCATTTAATTACGTGCAATACCCCGAAGTTATGAGATACATCAAACTGTCAATACTTACAAGTGGGAAAATAAGGAGACAATTGATTTCAGGATTGGTGATCATTGCTATTGAATTAGCATGGCCCTCAGTGTGACTCACCAGTCATAACAGATCAACAGAACGTACTGAAGGAATGCTGGCAGATAATGAGATATAGACAAAAGCAAATAAATGGCGGTGAGGACCTTTAATTAAATTGTGATGTGCTTTTAATAGTTCATTCTTCTAGTTTAGATTGGAAATACAGAAATGTACCGAAGCATCAAGTCAACATTGGTTAAATTTTGATATTACTCTGGAATGTGCATTTTAATTTTGTTACACATATAAAGGTTAATGCTTCAATTACACACCAATCCCAACCAACTCATATAAAAGCAATGGTTGGGAAACACTAGGGGTGTCTCCTTGCGTTTTATTGCAGCTGATAGCCAGCCCACAGCAAATTACAGGTCAACAAGGTTAATTTGCGAGTCGGGTCCTCCTACTCAAGTCACAGCTGAATTGCCCACTGTCGGAAGAGTATATTAAAAGGACCCAAAGGGCCACTAATGATCTTCTCTCCATCAATGTGCAGCTTGCCAGAAAATGTCCTATCCTTTAATTAATGATTCTGAAGCCAACAATCAATTCACGCGTATGTTCAAGGAATTAAATCTGTCCCTTTAAAATGTACCCATTTAGTGGGCGGACGTGCTCATTGTTACCATTACTGACAGTGTTGTTTAAAAAAGATAGAAAAAAATAACAACACGGCAGACTGTCCATCTCTCCTTGGGTCAAATGGAGTGTGTGGGAAGGGAAACATTTGTCATGTGAGCTGTGGGCTATTTTCTGTCTGCTGACTGACTGGAGGCGATCCTTCAGGAATTCATCATTTATCAAACCGGATGATATCCCCTCCGGCAGGACAGGAGCAGGTGAAGTCTGACACCTCCGGGTTTGCCTGGAGAGAAGACGGCCAATTGGGATGCATTAGCTCGGAGCATAACTACAGGATTACTACCACTTTCATTAACCTGGACTCACACATGATAACAAATGAATAGTCAGAGGATGCTACTCTCACATGCACTCTCCCTTCCTCCTTTTTCTTTTTCTTCTTCCTTCTCACACATCATAACACTGGTCTACACAGATACACTAAAGTGTTCTGTATAGCTGGTTCCCTGTCTATAGAGGGTATCTTGTGTATAGGAATATTTATATATGTTGACTACATATCTTACATTTCAAACAGAAAAAAGATCCTATAAATGTCATGGTACAGCATGACCTTAACTACCATAAAGGAAAAGAGGCTGTTTAGGGTTTCATTGTAAAAAGTAAAACAAAATTATAAATAGCATATCCTACCATTGTTTCTTACTGCTTGAATACTTGGATAACTCAAACCGTTCATTAATTTAAGAGACCCTTTATACTCCTTTTAGCATCATAGCTGTACTCTTGGGGTCTACTAGAATATGTTACATATACATAATTACGTGCTTTGAAAGTCAACATCTGGTGCAGAACTTTAAGCTAGCATGGCTCTCAGTGTGACTCACCTGTCATAACAGATCAACACAATTTACTGAAGGAATGCAGGCAGATAATCCCATGTTGACAAAAGTAACGTGAGGATGTTTAATTATATTATACTGTGCTAATTCATTCTGCTAATTTACATTTGATTGATATGTGGTGAAATAGTTGGAAGCCATCACCGATGCTTAAAGAGGTAGGATTACAATGTCTGATCCTTTGGTCTCTTTCATGAAGTGAGGTTGGGTCAACCATCACATCCCTGTTGGTTTTAAGGCCCACACCCATAGTTACCCAGGATTAAAACATTGGGCTAGTGTAACACCACACCCCCTGACCATTCAGGAGAGACTTTCACCCAAAATTATTCCAATTAACTTTGATGAAGTGAAAACACACAGTGAGAGGGTCAAGGTGTAAGATGAAAACATGGGAAACACCCAAAAACAACTTTACGGCTATTTTAAGAGTAGGCTACACGGGGCCGTGGCTAAGCATTTCTAATCCTAGATCATGATTGACAGGTTGACGTGTAGCCACTCCCCTAAAGCATCCCATGCTTTATCATCTATATTTGTTTTTTTATGGGACAAATATTCCTAAAAGGAACATCATGCTGTATCAAACTAGCGCCTGAGGCCACGTGCTCATTTTAAAAAGGTGTATTGAGGTAATAAATAAAGGCCGAAGATCATTCCCCCATAGACTATAGAAATAGACTTCTTTTTGGAACCAGTGGAGTTGCCAAGCTGGAAAGGACTGGAGATTGGTAAAGCCAATGTGGCACTTCCACATTGGCTTTACTTTTCAGGCAAGGAAGTTGCCGCTTGGCTCCAAGCATGCAAAGTGGGAGAAATTGTATGAAAATATAGCTACAGTAAAGGTGAATACACTTGGCAAGGAAAGCAGAGTCACATGTCGTTCCTGATGCTAAAATTATTTGGAAAGAGTCAATGAAAGCCGGCCCATCATAGTTGACTGTAGTTGCCCGTGCTGACAATGTCCAGTTCGATTCATCCGCTGACATCATCAACTAGCATTGTTGCTGAAGCATGCATGCTGCCAAAAATGATTACTTTCAGTATTGTTCCTTGTTGAATGTTCTATATAGTGTGATGAGAGAAATGAGTCAGAGAATCTCCAACACATAACTAAAAAGAGGGAATGTAATGGAGGGAAAGGCAAGACTCAAATTTCTGGACACTGCTCTGCGTAGAGTAGTCCAGGCAAAAGAACCTGAAAGAAACATGTTTAGTTTGTTATCATCTTTGCCTAAAAGCCTTTCTGTGATTTCAAAATATGAATTTAATTCAATAACAAAATAATAACCAAAATAATCTTACATTTTCTTTAATGGAGTATTTTTAAAATATGTTTTAAATCCTGACCTGAACTGATTATTATCATTACTACATGCAAACAAACTCACACATTTACACACATATACTGTACATTTTTCTGTAAATCTCCTGCATATGAACACACAGGACTAGTAATGAAAGCCCAGTGGATGACAATGAATATGCATGACCACTTATAGATATTTGTACTTTTGTGTGTGCACTTGGCATGTGCTTGCTGATGCTTAAAATAGAAACCGTGATGTTAATATGTATATTACTTAAATGATCTGCAAATATTTAGCTGTGATGAAATATGTTTAGTGTGCCCCATTTGTTTACATGCAAATAGAAGGTTAGAGTACTTGCAGTGAGAAATCAATAATTGAGTTTAAGTACTAATGGGATAATAGTATTGCCAATAGTTTAATGGAAAGACCTCCCTGTATAGGGACCAATAATTAGATTTTTTTGCCTTACTGGGGGAGCAGCAAAAGGCACATTTCCTAAGACAAACCAAATAACAAAAACATACAATGCTGAAAGATAGTAAGAATAGCGTATAGTATACTGTATATATAATATATGAATTATTAATTAATATAATGTGCTATATACTGCCTTCACTTGGATGGATGGATGGATGAATATGTAGCTATATGTATGCAGTGTATTCACATGCAGGCATGTAGTCTGAATACTTGACTTACAGTCTGCTTTCTACAGAAATGTATTGTAAACATGATACCTGGTTTCTGTTATCATAATGGTGGGTCAGAGAAACCTCATGTCTGCTCCTACATTTCTTCTGGAGATAGCTGATTTCTTGACCATTTATACAGTATGTGTAGCCAAGTCGGGGGTGGGGGAGAAATGTAATTACTGACCTGCTGCATGTACGCAGATTTATAATAACCAAGGTACTACAGCTCAAGTAAGCGTGTTCTCCGATTAGTTGATTACATGCAGAACCTTATTTCTAAATTTGTGTGCATGTAAACACACTGATGCAGATGGATAGATTAATATGGAAACCTTCTTTGTGCTTTTAATGAGCTGATGACATTTAAGTGCAAGAACACGGTTTTCGTGGACACTCCAAATCTTTCACACCCCTTGTGACAAACGCAGCTGTCTTTCCCTTTATTTCATGCTCTGACATCTTTTCTTTCGCACAAGGCTGCCTTCGACTTTGAGTGCCTGTTGTACAGTTTTTACCCAGACAACACCTGACACCACAGCATGGTCACAAGACTCCACGCAGGGCCCTGCACAAAAGATTAAAGCTTCACATCGTGGCATTTGGGTATGTGGATCCTCACAGATGCTGCCGCTCATACTTACAGCTTCAGTATACTCTGTGAAATCAATAATTTTATTTACTACAATTACTCCACCATCCAGGGGTAAGGCTCAAAATAAGCTGCTTTGTTTAGAGGAACATTTATCTCTATGTGCCGTACTGAAAAAGAGGCCACGGCTGGATGATGTCAGTTTTGCTCCACTAGCTTGCTACATTAAGCTGACTATTTGCGCTTTGTAAGAATCAATAATGGGGCATCTGTAGAGAACTATTAGAGCCATAATCTTACATGAGGCAGCATCATCATGATTCACACAAAGTCTAGAAGAACACCTTGTACAAGGTTAATGACAGTGAAAAAAAATCTTAACACTGTGAAATAGGTATTGGAAGGGTGAAAATATCATGACCTAAAATAGAGGGCCACTGTTATAAAGCTATGCAATATTCATAGTGTTTTCAGCAATTTCTGAACCTACTGACCATCCAGCAAGACCTGCAAATCAAATGGTCAGCGTCCAAATCCTGTGGGATTTCAGAGAGAACTGTCAACAGGGGTGAAGACAGACAGATCTGGTTGGCCAATCAGACAAATAACCAGTGATTTTAAGACATTTGGGAATTGCTGCTGCACCATCCTAAATGTATTTTTCCTTTTTCTGTCGCGTAGAACCTGACTCACTGAGCCGTGATTGTACAGTGGCCCCTACCTCTTATCAAGCACTCTTCAGTTTGGGCAATCATCCGTGCCCTTACCTGTGTACCCCTGGCAGTTGCTATGACAACAGCCTCCGCTTGATCAGCCTCCAATTCATGGAGTGACACTTGAATGACCACTTCATGGATCAGTGAAACGCACCCATCTGGATAAAGAAACACAGGAAGGTGTAATAGTAATGATCACAGACAGATTGATCACTTTAAACTCTCTAAAAGTTTCAGTTCTGTCTCATTCTGTCTCATTACTCTACAACTGTAAATCCATTTCTATTCAAGATTTGTCTGTTGGCTTATTCAGAAAAACACACTAATCATCATGTAAGGCCTAATGGCAAACTACGAATGCATTTAATAAGACATATCTATTGTTCCTTTTTCATGTTGATGTTTCAAGCTCTCGGCATGTCTGCTCTCATGCCCCTATACTCCACTTTTGTACAATTTATGATCTGCATTTCTTTTCAGTAATAGTCATGCAATGAATTTGCCTTAATTACGAAATTAAGTACATGTAGTTGTTTCCATTGTAAATGGCAGAGTCTGCCATTACCACAATGGATTCAAATGGCCTTCATATGTATGTGGGATTCACAGGACATAACGTAGCATGTTATCCAGCTCTAACGTTTGATAGCAGTCCCCTTGTCACTTCCCATCCTTATGACTTCTGATAAAAACCTTGGATGACTTCTTCTAAACTCATAAAAGAAAGTAAGAGGTCTGAAATTTGTAGAGCAATGGTCATAATCAATGGTCAACAACATTGACTTTCCAGGAAAACGTACACACTGTATTCACTGAAGATGCAATCTGAATGATTTATATGTGTTACTATAATTAGTCCAAATCAAGTTACTACCACCAAACAGTGCTTGTAGTAGATGTGGGAACCCATTTCTCCAGTGACCGTCAGTATATAAGATCAAAACGATATTCTAAATAGTAATAAAATGGATTTTTTTCTTACAATGAATCCATATGTGAATGGAAGTCATTTTTTTATTAGCTTATAAGTTGTGCAGCACACATGTGGCTACCAGTGTTTCATGCTGATGCCAGCCTCTTGTTCAGTTTGACAAGGAGACACATAATCCGAGTTCTGGGAGAATCTCAGTCCCATCATTTAGATCAAATCAATCAGTTTGGTGACCAATCAGTCAGGGCATCACTATCTGACGTGTCTTTATTTTCATAGAGAGCTACACCTGGAGCACACCCTTAGGCAGACAGATAACTGGCTGTAATAGTGCCCTTGTGTGGTTTTAAAATCTAATTATCTTTGATAGACAAATGCATTGACCTAGTTGTCACAGTTAACCACAATCTAGTGGTGATGTATGATGGAATTTGTCTTTATCTACCTTATAGTACATGTGGGAAATTTTGTTAGCCCATGCAACTGCCAATAGATTGTGCAAGAATCCAGAACAAAATGTAAGAATAAGAATTTACCAAATATGAAGCTTTTCATATTTTTAAAATGATCTCAGCTAAATATCCCTTATCCTGGGCTACACGAATCCAGAGTTAATTGAGAGCCCTGTCAAATTGGACATATGTATAATGGACAACCATATGACGCTAAAACCTTATTTTGCCTAAGTAAATTATTCCAATAACATCATAGTAGTATAGATGTCAAAGAGGGAGATTAGGAAAAACACACACAAACACGTCCTTCCTCGATCATACAGCTAAGATTAAAATGTGACTAATGCTGTTGCCGAACAAGGATTAGACGCGCACCTTGCAGCAAGATGGGCGCTTAGCTGCTGTCAGCGGGGTTGTGATGCAGAGGAGCTCGGCTGAGTGCTGTTGATGCACCTCACAACATTGTGTGGTGTATATCATAAAGCAAAGTGGCTCATACAATCAAAATCCTCTGTAAAAGCTTTTCTATTTTAGCCGTGCATCACAAAACATTCTTCCTTAAACTATTTCTTTTCTACCCGCTCATCAGCACATCTAGCTTTGGCACCATTGTTTTATGGAATTCTTCAGAGTTATAATGTGACACCTTTCACTCCAATTGGTTTTAGGAGTACGCTATAGTTTCATGATAAACACGTGTTAGGCACATTACTCGTGGGATACAAGGGAATGTGAGTTGTATGTGATTTAACAAGCAGTACAACTCATATTTTAGTTTATCTAGCACAGATACTTCAAGCTATCTCTCCTCAGCCCAATACAGAAGGTGCAGTTGCATTTGCTGTGTAGCTGTAATGTTGCCTCGAGAGCTGAGATACAGTAATAGACTATGACAGGGCCTACCTGCCTTTGGGGCACGTTAGTCATGTTGGGTTGAAGTCAAGCTAGCCCTCTCAGGACCTCTACAATACAAAGCATATTCTGTTAGCAGACCCCATCTCCCCTACAACATTCTGTTCATGTCATCTATCAATCTTTTCCTTCGCTTATTCACTAAGCCCAGAGTCAGGCCCAGAGATGACAGTGACTGCTAGCGCTTCTGGGGCTTCACAACTCCTCTGTCCCTCTGCAACATGTTGGCAGGATGGGCCATTTAGCAGTAGACGGCCAATCACATGTGACAGTATGAGGACCACAGACCTTAGGAGGAGGCTTTTTGTGGCGTAAACAGACTCTGACAGCAACACTGACTAACAATACACACTGCTGCAGAAAGTGGAGCTATTTATATCGTCTAAAACCCCCAACAACCAGGTGAAAGTGCAGAGATGAAGCATGCAGGAAATCAAAGACTGACATGAAAAAGGAAACAAAACAAACCTCTTTCTGACATCACATTAAGTGAATAGGAGCAGTCAACTTTCATTTTAGCAGAACACCTTCATACTGCAGGGATGTCACTTCAGCTTTTTTATGTCAAGCCTTCCCTCTAAAAGCAGCTGTCATAAAACAATGAAAGAAGGTTAATGAAAGGTGAATGGACAGGCATATAATTTAACTATTAATGCCAAGTAGTCTTTTAGGAAGGGACCATTTTGGTGGAGAGCAGTCAATAGCATTTTTTTTAATCTGTCAAGTCAACAGTAAGCCCTCCAAAGTACTTCCTCTGCACATTTTGTTTTTTTACAAAAAAACCTTGGTCACCTGAGATACTGTAGGAATTTTGCACATTTCTGCAGGTGCATGATAATGTGTGAAATGAATGCTAAAAAAACACATGTCCTAGATAAACATTGGGCTGAATGCGAGAGCAAATACTGTCAGTCAAGGCAGCGTTGATTGAGGTTGAAGACTGCAAACGGAAGAAAATCTAGGGTTTGTGGAGTTGGAAAGTAATGTGTGAGTAATGTAGGCACCAGGTTTTATAATCAAAATTACAATATCTGTGGTTCTGCAGCTTCAATTTTTTGATTCTTAAAAAACAAACAAAAAAAAAAAACATTTCCATCATGAATCCAACCGTTTTATAGGACTGCAATGCAATTGTGCAATTGTCCCTCATGGAACAACACAAGAACTCTTTAGAGAAAGACTCAGCGTTTGCCTGAATGGGGTAGTCTTAAAAATAAACCTGTCCGTACATCTTTCTTTCACAAGGCCTGTAGTGTCTTGTGAAGTACAAAATTTCAAACAAATAACAAACCTTGTAGATCTGATTCCACCCTTTTATATCTTCCTTCTGAATTGTAATGCATGTGAGGACATATTAGAGGTCAAAGTAGTTTAAACACTTTTATATTATTTAGATTACTCTGCTTTGTTGGTCAGTGTTGTATTCAGAGAAAACAGAAATGCAGACGTACAGTACAACATAGCATGTTACTGTGTTACAGACCATGACACTCATCAGTCTTACTTGTCTAGTTAGTATGTACGATGTACA
>NC_048412.1:21034415-21053913 GCF_013103735.1 Etheostoma cragini | reverse complement strand
CCCCCCCCCCCCCCTCAATTCCAACAATTATTGAAATGAAACAAAAAATGATATTATAGTTGTCAGAAACAAACAAAGAATCCTGGAAGCAGAAAGATAAAGTACAAAGAGTGTATTTGAAGTGAGAGTTTGTTCTTGTTCTCACATTTTACTAAACCATCATCTGGAAACCAAGCATTTAAGACTTCAAATTGTCGTTTTAGTAAAGAAAGGAGATGTGTTTGTCAGATTCCCCCAAAGCTTTGTGATGTATTAATTATTACTAAAGTAAATATGTTGAATTCAGAAAGAAGCATTTAGAGATACAGCTGACCCACGTTGGCTGAAACGAAACAGGTGGTGTTCCCGTAAGGACAAAATCAGCCTCAATCGTGACTCAGTTGTCAACTACATCAAAGAGGATTCACAGCCTCTTTCCTTTTCTGGAGGGAAAGGCTCTGGTTATGGCCAAGCAAAGTAAAAAGTACTGCACTGGTGGGAGATTTCTCTCTGATCATCACCGGCCTCAACTCTTACTCCTTCCTTTCATGCAGATCTTGATGGTGAAAGATAAAGAGAATACATTTAATTGGGATCTCAGGTGGAGCCACGAGGGCGTCGACTTTGAATTCCAATGATGATTAGCAGATGAGACAGGTACATACTCAGTGACACCTGAACCCTCCCACTAAATTGATACAAATTAGGTATTTTTGTGGTGGTTGGATCACTTTATTGTAATAAAATGTATGTGATTATTAATGGCGTCAAAAAACACTTAGCTGTACTCACATCTCTTGATTAACATTCGTAAAAAAACTAAAGTGTAGAAGCAGAAGGTTTTGTTTTTACAGATGGTTATGTGCCAGATTCATTCTTGGCCGGGCAAAGTGACTTCCTGGAGTCTTGTTGATACTTTAAGGTTGCCAGGCAACAAGCAAATACTCCGATCAGTGAGCTTTAGAAATGCTAGTTGACTGGCTTTAATCTAGCTTTTGTAATTGCACATAGAATTTCCCCCTGATTCCAGTCTTTACGCTAAAGTAAGCTAACTGTCTCCTGGCTCTAGCTACATATTTACAATACAGACATGAGTGTGGTTTCCATCTTCTTATAGAACTCTGCAAGAGAGAAAAAAAGTACATTTAAAAAAAAACAGCCACTTTCTAAACGAGAAGGTTAACACAAAGCTAAGAGTTTTGTGGCCCTACACAAATTATTTTCATTGAAGTGAAACCTTGTGTTTTTTATAATTTACAACCAAGCTTTTATTCATTGTTAGTATATATGTTGTCAATCCAGATATGCGTCACTGAAAAATGCAGGAATTCAAGTTTGTGTCTTTGCACCCAGTGTGGTTCTTTTACTACACATAAAAATGCATTATTTAAGTCAGGAGCCGAGAGGAGAAGATATCTTAAATGAGATTGTTAAGAAATCCATGACATATATATGTATGCAGGACCAGGCACATGTAATGTTTTTCTATGTCATATGTTCTTCATTGTTGCACTGGTTGTCAAGGGATATGACATGTACAATATGATCCACAGCTGTACACACCACTGTGTTATACAGTGGAAGAAATATTCAGATGCTTTACTGAAATATAAGTAGCAGTATCATGCTGTAAAAACACATTTCGGCTGAAAGTCCTCAATAAGCACATTATATAAAATGTAAGCAGCCTTTTAAAGTTGTAGTCAGTGGTGGTTGAGTTATTTTTAACTACAGGGCATAGTTCAATCTGTAACAATGTACCACAAGGGCTATGATTTTTTATTCAAGTGTTTACTTACAAAGTAACTTGTACCTCCATCTGTCAGATAAATTGAATGCAGTAAAAAGTAGGTGTATAAAAAGTAGTCAACTAAAGTATCTAAAAAAAACGTACGTTAATACTTTACTACAAGTAAATGTACTTAAGGTTATTCACCATTGAAGAGTTAAAATAATTAAATAAAAATAAAACGAAAAAATAAAAGCAAAAGTCAGATAATTCAAATGTTGGATTGCTCATTACAGATCATCACACAAACACGCAGTATTCCTGCTTTCTATCTGTCTGATGACCAATGCCAACATTAAGGTAGTACAGTATGGATACATTTTTTTTAATGTTCTTGACTAGAGCGTAATCACTGTTTATCTGTTTGGCAACATGGCTGTTGCACAGCGGTCACTTTTAGTGGTATTAAATGATCATGTGGAATTCAATGCACCTAGAAATGTCACCTCTAGCACCGTCCCTCATGGACCTTAACTGAAATATATATTCAGAAACACATTCATCACAGCAAGGTGATCGCAATATTTAAAAAAAAATATTTAAATGGTGATACATGAAAGAAAATAATTTAAACCCAACAGGGTTAAAGTCTCAGTAACTGCAAGGTAAGAACTCTAGGTGCTACTGAGGATAATAAATGAAGTCAAGTTTATTGGTTGGCATGATGAGCCAAACAAGGTGTGAGGAAAAACCTGGGGGGAGCTAATGATAGAAAGGCATCCAGAGGAGCTGTGTGGTCGTGATTAGATCTCACCACATGGCAGATGAGTAATTCATCTGCTCTTAATGTGCTGCAGCTGCAGTCTAATGAGAGAGGCTGAGAGGAGAAGACCTGGCCACTAGCTCCCCATGACTCTGCAGTTATCGGTCACCTCAGACGTGTGGAGGGCTGGTATGCACACAGACACAGAGCTTACTCTTTCTCTTAGGGCTCTTGTCTTCCAGTGGAGACTAGTGGATGAACATCATGTCCAAACGGCTGTACAATTCTGTTAGAGTCAACTGTCAAAGTCAACACTGACTTAAAGACACTTAACTGTTTATCTGCTCAATGACACCACACACTATGAGTAAAAAATGAAACATCATTTTGTATCAGTCTTAAAAAATGCTTTCGCAAAGTTATTTTTTGTTGCAGGGTTATTGTAAGATTATTCAGTAATATATCCACACAGATGCTTGTTGCACAGATGCCAACTCGTATAGATCCACTCGTATTCATTATTGGTCTTGTCAAGCGCTTGTATGTTAAGAAAACCATTGAACTGCGTTGTTATAAAACAATGTTTGTCCACATTTGTCTGTAGATTTTTCCCAAAAATTTCGTTTGTCTTTGAACAAAAATGAGGTATCACAACTGCCTGTTCTGTCTATGCAAACACCGCTTTACATATCAAGTGCTCTATAGCGTCCTTGGTGTTATGCTAAGAGGGCTGGAGGCTGGATTCATATTTGAAGGGTTTGAGAAATCATGAGTAACAAAGGGATCTACACTGAGCGAATGGGGAGAGTGTAGGGTGGGAATGGCAGAGTAGGCAGCTAGCAACAACGAAGGACTGGCAGTTACTGTGCAGCTTTGCCTTCCATGAAGCTTTTCATCCGACACAGAGCTGGGCATAAGAACCACTAGCCCAGTAAGAAGAAGCCCTAATAAGGAAAGGCCTTATGAATTATTGATTGTGTTAACCCCCTATCCCCCCCCCCATCATTCCCTCCCGCACCCCCCTTCTGCAGCCCAGCACCCCTTTAAGATACAGATTCCCGTTAAATCCAACAGACTTTGCTGAGCTCTCAGTTGTGGCTCTCTGAGCACAGCAGCCCTCCAAGAGAAAGGGAGCAATGGATGTTACAGAAACAGAAACCAATTAGAGGCAGCATGGTGTCCCCCCCCCCCCCACCCAAGCTGCTATCCCATGATCTAACTTCACTCCAATGGTCAGAGTCAAGTCTTTCTCCAAGCACTGCCCCCCTAATGTTGGGCTGACTTTCTTGATTTGAAGGCTAAGGCCCTTCTTCCTTTTCTCTGTGGTCCACCGCCCAGATCCCAAACGGTCAGGCGCAACCCCCTAGTTGACAGCTTTCTAGTCTGTGGTGAGATCACAGTGTTTGTTGTTGACAGCAACACACAAGCGCAGAAGTCTCTAGATCAGTAACCACCCAGTCAAATGTACTAACAATGAGTAGTTGGGGGTTTTTCCACGGGATTAGATGGTCAGTGAATTCCCCAATCTCATTGTGCATTCTGGAACATGTCAGTCAGCACTCAAGGACAGACGAGGCAGTGGGCTTAAAATGCAGCTAGTACATATACAAAATCACCACTCTAATGGTAATAGATAGTGACAAGTAAGCAATCGTGTTTGATGGTTTTTCGGTTCAGTGCAGTTTGAAGAGCAGTTGCTGGAGGTTCTGCTTTATCTAATAGCTGCAATTTACAAACCACATAGATATCAAGTGATCAGTTTCTCTCAGTTAAATGCAAATTGTTACATTGTAGCTGCTTTAGAGCTGAAACATGTTGTAAAATGTTATAATATTATGGTAATGATCTAATCATTTAGGTACATATTTCAGTGAATGTGTCAAGTTCCCACTTCTCAAATATAAGTATTGGGGTTTTCACACTCTTTCAGGATATTTGGGTTTTGGACTGTTGGATGGACAAAATAAGACATTTTAAGACATGAGTGTGGATTTTGGGAACTTGTAATGGCCATTTGTTTGCTATTTGTTATCTGATATTCCTTTTTTTCTTGGTCTTTTTTTTTACTTTGTTTATTGACTTTTTAAACAAGTACAGTGACATAAAACAGTCCCAACAACCAAACCCACATAGTCACACAAACATACATAAACATGTGTAGACAAATCAACTCAGAAATAATTACTTTACATATGCTGTACATGTATGATGTACTTTGTGTATACTGGATTTACGCTAAATGTACAGTGTACATTTAGCGTAAATCCAGTATACACAAAGTATACATTACGAGTGACCTACTTTGACCGCCGATATATAGTTGGCCATTGCTCAGAGTAGTTCAATAATATATGTTATGGAAATCATAGGAACGTATTATGCATTGCAATATTGAAGATCTATTTGCTGATATTCTATAGAGAAAATAGTCAGTTGATGAAAGATTAATTTTAAAAAATCCTTAAATGCAGCCCTACAGTATGACTGATTTGTGTTCATGTATAGAAGATTACTTCATAGTATTTTGCTTAAACTTTCATTCATTCCCACAGTGAAATGACCCCAAGCCTCCATCTCGGGAGGCCCACTTCATTTGCCAGGGGTGAAATGTGAAAGGATTTGTGATGAACAGAGCACCATGGATGGGATTGACCTGTGCAATATTTTATTCCAATATTTCACTCTCTTGCCACAACTGTATGAAATTCACAAAAAAATAAACGAGAAAAAAGTTTACTCTCATGGCAATTTGACTTGCATTTACTAAAAAAATGCAGTTATTTATTTCATTTTATCCTGCCTGGGCTATTTGAACAGAATCCAAAAATCCCAAATGAAGGCTAGAATTTTGTGTTTGCTACTGAATTCAGCGTCCATCCTCACAAATGAGAGTGCAGTGAGATCTGGTATTCATGTGCTTGCTCACCTCAAGGCAAGTTCTTCACTTATATATGACTGTGTATAGTATCCATTCCAAAGCTCACCATGCGAATCTCTGCCTCTCCCTCGCTCATCCAGGCAGGTCATAGGGGCTGCCAGATAAGCAGAGCTATATTGAAATATTCAACAGCAGTCTGAGACTAGACCAGGGTGTAAATGCTTGGTGTCTTGGTGCGCAGGATGGAGAGGAGAATGAGGGTGGAAGAAGAAGAAGTACTCAAAAAGAAAAGAAAAGGAGGAAGAAACTGAAGTTGAAGAAAACATGAGAGAGGATGACAAAGATTTTGGCAGGCCTAACTAATTACTTTACTAAAGCCCGACATTTCCCAATCTAACAATCCTTGTTAGTTTCCTGACATCCGGAGCCCTCTCCTGGCCAGATGGATTCCCTGTTTGCCATTTTGTCTCCCTTTCTACTCATTCATCAGATCTCCGATACCTCTTCCCTGTTTTTACCGATCAGTAGGGATGATTGTTATCATACGGCACTCTCAACACTGTGAAGCTGTAAGCTACAACTATTGATTTTGGTGACTGTGTTTTGCCCTGCCATAGCCTATGATCTCTCATCATGATGACTTTTAAGGTGAAGGAAACATGGCAGACATCCACTCAAACCACTGTAGTACAACATGGTTGGAGTTTGACAGAATTGCTCTTACTGTGTGTTAGGATAATTATTCATCAAAGAATGGACAAAATCACTAAAGTTGTTCCACAAAGCTTTTTTTTCACTTGACTTCAAGTCAGTTTACAGCATTTCAGCATTAGCACTAAAAATGACTGACCAACAGTGGCTTTTTAAAGGAAATGGGGAGGATAGTCATACAAATACACAATCAGTAGCTTTGTCTTATCTGGGTCTCTCCTACACATCATGTGCCTGCCCTCAGGGCATCCTGTGCTTTAGACAAGGTCAGTGGCTCTCATCATTATCAGAAAAATGAGAAACAGAAACACGTTACCCGCAGATTTCATGCAATAGTTTACCACTAAAATGAAGCATAACATCTTGCTAGTAAGCATATTTTTTCTAACACTTTAAAAGATATAAAACCTAGGAAACTGAAAACCGTAATGATGAAATGATGGTGCTTATATAAGATTTTCCTCTATTTTTGGGGCAGATGAGAGGCCTGAAGCGTGTAATCTGTCTCGTAATCACCCTTAAAAATAATTGATTCAGGAAGAACAGCGCTCAGGCCACATGTACGGCGAAAGTAAATAAGCACATAATCACCCTGCTCTTTTACTCCAGCCCGAACATGGCGTATGGCTTACTAGGTGAATAATATGCTTACATCAGACAATCCATTGTTGAAGTTGATTAGTTAAATATGGTGTAGTTAGGATGAAGGAGGACAAGAGGAAAGATTAGAACAGTGGTGGTTTGGAAATTGAAGACGGTATCTTAACCATTTGATGGTTGGCAAAGAGATCACAGGCACTTGGACACGCTGTTGATTTCAGGTTGATTCATGGAGTGTGTTTTCTCTCCATAGCCTGAGGAGACTTACTCCGGCCCTGTGGGGTGCATTACACAGAAACGTTGCACTTTTTGTTTTTTGTCTCTGCTTATTAGAAGGCAATATTTTTCTGTGTCCTTGTGCTTAAAGATTCAGAAGAATCCATGTGTTGAACAGTACAGACCATCATGTATGAGGACACACTACCATTTAAATGTCCATTAGAACAGCTGTGTTTGCCTGTTTCCTAATACATGCTATTACACAGCAGTCACATATAAAAAAAATATTGAATGATTATTATTAACAGATATAAAGTACAAATACGTGGTCATTGATATACCATTGTATAGTCCCGGTGACTGCACTAACCAGGGATTACATAGTACTAGCTTCTATGTATGCTATTTTTTTGATTTCCTTTCTTAATTTAAAACATAAAAATGTTCATGGGGTGTCCAGTTCACTGAGGGGTTAAGACACCCACCAGAAATGTCCCCTGTCCCCTGTCCTCTGTTTTCATCTCTCTCCTTCATTTTCTATGGAGCTTCAACAGGCTCCATATTCAGTAAATAGCCACGTAGTATGAGGAGCCCTGTTAAGCTAATCCTTAAAAGATACAGATGTTTAGTTACAGTGTTTGTTTACAGCAGCAGCTTTTACTTGGTTGATTCAGAATGAGAAAGGCAGGAGGTATGTGATTCACTTAAAGTTAAGAGGGCGATGACAACACCATTGTCACAAAAAGTGGCGTTGTGCAATAAAACTCTAAATTAAATTTGTTATCAGAAAAAAATCTAATGAAATGAAAAAAGACTGGCAGTTTCAAATCAAATGTCTCCTATGGAAACAAATGGGCTAAAACATTTCATAATAAGTTGAGTTTAAATGATTTCTTTAATTAGTTCACAAAATGTTGGTTAATTCAGGTCAAATTATACACAATCCATTTGTATGATTATGTATGTCTTTTATTTAATATTTGTTCCATAGATTCCTGTTTTCTCTCCATAACTGCTTCGCAATGAAGGCATAACATGAACAAAAATAGGACTACATGACGAAGCTTCTTATGGGTGCAAAATCTCTGAAACTGTTAAAACCCTCAGCGCTTCTATAGTGGTTTAACCTGAAAGCAGAAGAAAAAGCACTTTACCTCTCCGCTGTGGACACACACACTCGTAGCTAGTGCATGCTGAGGGCTTCAGCACCCCAGCGACCCTCAACAGGATAAGCACGTGTAGAAAATGATATTTTTCTAGCAAAGCGACACAATTTGTTGAATAAAAATATACACTATTAATTTCAAAAATATTTCAACAAAGACCAGTAACTGAAAAAGTGTAACTTTTTGGTACTTTCACTCAAATTACATCATTTGCACCTTATTCATTCAGGCAGAACATCCCTCTTTTATAAAAGTGTGGAACATTGTTTGTTGGTTTTTTGAAGTCCCTCTTTTACCATCGACATTGTCAGTGAGCCCAGGAGTACGCATTAGACATTAAAAGCTTTGTATATCTAAAATAGGCCTCTGAGCATTAGAAGGAGCTGTGCTGCTTTTAACTTGCTCTGGAAAATGGAAGCTCATGCTCCCTCAGTCCTTTGTTTCCCGATGGTTCCAACACTACACTGCATCAGCTCTGAGGAGCTTTGGACTTCAGAGGACCCTCTTTAAGCCATACTATAAACCATGCAGAGAGTAACACAGGAAGTGTTACAAAAGTGTCCTGGGAATTTGACTGTTGTCAGGATAATAAGAAGGGAGCTTGTGTTAACTTAGGATAAAGTCGCTTGAGAAACCTACCAAGTTACCTTTCCTGCCAGTTCTATAAGACTACTGTCTGAAAAGGGCAATTAGTCTGTCAATATGTAGGTATGGTGTTCAATGCCCTTTGATATCTTGCTTGAAAATGAACTGGAAATACTGTGATTTGGAGACAGGTTGAAGGTGCATTTAACAGGCGAACTGTGTGGTAATTTTTTCCCACAGGAACGATTGACACACTTAATTGTGAAAAATGCATATGTGAAGAATAGTTAGACAGAAAATCAAGAAGAGAGTAATAAACCAATTGGAATCTGCCACCAAAATCTGTGCAGCCCTTCTCTTGAAATTGTGTTGTTGTTCCTATCAAAACAGAGGACAGAAATGCATAAATAAAAAACGAATTTGAAAACTTAAGAAGGCCCCTATGGATGCTCTTTGATTGTACGTAACTAAAATATTAATGTTGTAGAAGAAAGATGCTCACCAGCTCTTCTTCTAGAGCTCTGCTGAGCCCACAACTCAGAAGAATGTTAGACTGGATCACCAGCAGTCTGGGAGAAGGATGTGAAGGGGTCTAAGGGTCAGTAGCATGGGGGAAACCATGCTGAATGTCAAACTGAGGGGAACGCATAGTAGACCAACCAAGCATACTGCACAGCTCTGCACTAGCAGCCCTGGCCTGTTGAATGAAGTATCATACTCTTTCTCTAACATCTACAGCATTGCACACAAAATCCAAAGCAGGTCAGACTGGCAGTTACCATGTACCATATGCTGGAGCAAAAGCCATAACAACCAAGAGGATAGTCTTTGAAGGCAACAATAGCAACAACAGTTATTGTCTGTCTGGACATAGTCTGAAAACCATAGATGATGATAGACGATGATGATCAATAGGTCAATAGATAACTTTACTCGTTATTACTATGTCTAGCTATGTCTGCAGCGGGAGGGATTTTTTAATGACAGGGTAAATCAGGAAAAGAGTCCAAGTGGAGGTAAATTCACAGTCCCAGTGTGTATGTGCACACAGCTGTCAGTGTACCAGTTCAGAAATCAGTAGCTGTCCTTCTGTGAACAATAATGGACAGAAAGGCCAGTGGAACCAAATGGAGAGCAATAACATAAGTGCATTGGTGCACTGTGGGCATCAGCACATATGAACTGCTCATTCCCACTCAAATATCTAATCTGATGGTCAGGGACATTGCTGACACTGTATCCCCCAGGACTTTTGACACTCACATTTCATGAAAACCCAAGAAAGGAAGGCAGGCAATGTAACTAGCTTAGCCAATATAATAAATGCACTACTGTTCTTACAAAAAGATAAGTTTCTTCTAAAAGAATATAAGCAAAACTAGTATGTATATTTGTATTGTCTTGGTTAAAGTTCAGAGGAACCATGCTTAAAAGCTTTCTTGCCAAGAATTAGATGAAAAGATTGATACCACTTTCATATTGTGTAGAAAATGTGTGGCTAGAGCCATCAGCCCATTAGCTTAGTTGTGCATTAAACTTGGAAACATAGGGACACAGCTAGCCTAGCTCCGTCCAAAGATAACAAAATCTGCCTAATCTACCTACGAATAGCAGATACGATGCATGTATTTGGTTATTTAAAAATCTGATATTCCAATATATCAGCTGATATTTATTTAAATAAGAAAATCCAGAAATGTGTAACAAAACAGAAATACATTTCCCTCACTAAAGTAATATGGTAACGATATGTTTTAACAAGAAGAACATCAAAATATATTAAAGTTCTGATAATTTTATTTATGGTCATTCATCAGAATCATTTATTTGTCATTATAAATGATTTTGATAAATCCATATTTTTTATATATTTTTTTTGAATGCCAATACCAACAGTTTGGGAAATGCCTAATATCGGGCGATAATATCAGTGCCTTTGAAACTATACACAACATTTAAATAGATGCGTCATTTTCACCACCTCTGTCATTTTGTCCAAAACGGCAGTCAAAAGCAATTGGTGACGACACCGATGCTACATCCATTATTTTTGCAGTCTATTGTTTGTATCTCTATCTTCAGACCTGGATGACTCATAAATCCTGCTATTCATGGTGTGTAAACCTAAAGTACATTTCCAGGCATATTTAGTAAGACAATTAAAGCTCCCTGCAGTTTTTCAGATATTCTTTCTTTTTTTAAACAAAGGAAACAAAATGGAATTCAAAAGTAAACAGCAAAAAACTCTATGAACTGTTTGTCATTGGTGAATGACATGATTTGGTTGTGTGTGGTTCATATTGTCTAAATGTTTTTATTTTCAAAAATTCCCTTATAACTAACCTGCCAGTATTTAAAAGTTGTGTATGCCTAATTTATGTATATTTATTTTGTTAAAATATTCAGGAACACCCTCACCTTCCTAAATGAAAGAAAACTTTCAGTTATACTTTTTTTGTTCTTATTTTGCTTTCACAACCTTCTTTTCCATACTTCCATCCTAAATGAAGTAACTTAGGGTTTGGCTGTTTGCCAGTAGACCAAAGATATCCAACCGTCAACTTAAACTTTTTTTCAGTTTGTGCTGCTCTTGCTTTTCAATCAATAAACACCCGTGTTTTTAAGTGAAAACTTTGGAGCCCCGGAGATGAAAATGTTCCTCTTTTCTGAATGGGGAATTGGGTGTTGACATAAATTACCACAGCAACTGCTCATTAACACCATTGATGGGCTGATTAGCTGGTCATGAAGTCACTGTGCACATTGTGAGCATAGCAATCAGCACCATATTTTTTATCTGCAGCCATCCTCGTCCCAAACGGATGCCAGGAAAAGAAGGAGGGAGGTTTGATCAACTTAATTAAAGCCTATTTGACATTCAATGAGGTGGATTGGATCAGCACTGTGTAGAATAAAAATGAATGGAGGAGACACTGACAAATGAGAGCGAGCCAGTGTGCAAACAGACCAAAAGTGTTCTATGAACAGGATAACCATCAACTAGACTAGAATAACAATCATGGTGTCTCAGCCTCATATTATAAAATAGAAGTATCTCCAAGGGGGTAAGCCAACCTCCACTAAGCGTAGCTCATATGGTGCCATTTATTTTGGCGCCAATTTGACAGAATACGTGTTTAATAGCTTAAGTTGTCCATTCTTTATTTCTAAGGAAACACAACAATGTATAAAAGGCTCCATTACCTTATACCTCACGATATAGCTTCGTAGCAGTTTTTTTTTTTTTTAATTGGCCACTGTGTCATAACCACGCCACTCGCTGTCGCATAGTTCACAAATCACCATATTGTCAGGAGATGCTCGCAGACAGTTTTGACTTACATTAGCTGTTTAGGTTTAATTACTAATGTTCACTAGTATTTTAGTTAGCAATAATTAGCCGGTGCCTATGTTATCTCTTTGCATATACCTACATTCTCTGTCTCTGCAACATTCCAAATGATTGAGATTTCTCTTGGCACAGCTATTAGAAGACTTACAACTTTCAGACAGGCTGCTAACGTCATATCTACGTCGTCAAGCTCGGTTTGAGGCTTCGCATTAATGCTCAGCACTCACTGGAAAAGTGCTTCTAATGGCCTTCACTGTTCTCCGTCCAGAGCAACGGGATCTGTTGGTCCATTTCTTGGATTTCAAACTTGACAGGTGTCTTGCTAAGGGCACGTTAAATGTATATTGGTAAAAGAAACACACATTGGCTTTTGCCGCTCTAGGCGCTGGCCACTCCCCCCCTCACATTGCACACTGACTGAGCACAGCGCAGGGCCGGAGACAGAAAGCAGCGGAGCTTTGGCAGCTAAAATGTGAAATACACCTCAGACCCACAAACACGTACAAATTAGCACTACTGGGGGGTGTTACCACCTTTTATGCTTTTCCAGCTTCCAACATTAGCTACATGATTGCCAGAGATGGGAAGTAACAAAGTACAAATTCTTAGTTACTGTACTTAAGTGGCAACTTTTTACTTTTACTCCTTACATTTTAATACAAATATTGATACTTTCTACTCCTTAAATTTTAAAAAATTGGCTGGTTACTTTAGTTTTTTACAAGACGTCTTCATGTTGGAGAAGAGCGCTGAGTTGACGGACAGTTGACGATTAAGTACCCAGGGTATTTGAAGAGTGAAGAAAAACAAAGTTTGGTATATCCACCAATCATCAGAGATGGCAAAAGTACTCACTTCCCATACTCAAGTAGAAGTACAGTTCTCAAAGACGCACACACACAATCTTAACTGATTATCCTCCGATGGGACAGCTAGTCTCTTTTTTTTGTCTCACTTTTTTCTCTGTGTGGCGTGCACTCGCTCGCAGTGTGAGACGCGTGTCAGCGCTATTCTTTGACATGACAGCCTCTTGCACAAAACTAAAGTAACGAGCCAATTGTCGAAAGTGTAAGGACTAGAAAGTACCGATATTTGTGTTAAAATGTAAGGAGTAAAAGTGAAAAGTTGCCACAAAAAAAGTAGTAAAGTAGAAATATCAGAAAAATCTACTTGAGTACAGTAACAAAGTATTTGTACTTTGTTACTTCCCATCTCTGATGGGGTCCTTCTGTAAGTCATTTTGGGGTACAATATGGTTTTGATGAATTCTACAAGCAGTAATTCAACAGGCTAAGCAATTGGCCCGTCCCAAACAGGCACATTTTCAACGGACACTGCATTAGCTAGCAATAAAGAGATTCCTTATTGACTTTCTACAAAAATTAGGTTCTAAGACAGCATTTTCTTTAGGAATGAATGAAATCCTCCAGTTAATGCTTTTAAACTGTAATGAATACATCTGATAGGGGGCTTGGAAATCCAGGAACATGACAATTGCTATTACTCTGTAAGTCATGAATTTGCATCATTCAAAAGATGAAGAATGTTCATGTTTAGGAAATGAAATAACGATTTATGTTGATCTCCTCAAAGTGAGTATTCAAACAGTAATGACATAAGAGGAGCGCCTCTGCATTGATAGGGTTGCTGAAACACCTTCAGACCTGTCATTACTGTTCCTTATGAAATGAGCATCAAAAGAGAGGAAGATCCCCCACGGTGACATTTAGAAAGTTGCCGTACTACTGCTTTGATATTTCAAACAGTTCTAGGTTTAAACATGTCGTCTTTGAAGACTCCCAGTTTCTAGAGAATGTCAAAAATAATACTGCTACTTTGCAGAGGGGAGCTTTATCAAACTGTTTTCTTGATAAAATCTGAAGCTGACTATATAGTACAAGCTCCACACGCACAAGGAAAGTTATTCTCTTTTCTTCTTGTAGCTTGTGTATGCGTCTTTCAAACTATCACTGAAATACAATGCAGATATTATTGCAGATGGCTTTTCAGTTTAACATGAAGGTGTAATGCCAGCCCAAATGCCAAGAAATTGAAAAGTTAACTATAAGTAAGCAAAGTAAATGGATGTACAATAATACAATCCCTATTTTGTAGCTTCACATCAGATGCTACGGTAAAATGGGTTGATAACACAAGAAAGTAAACGTCTCTGATGAGGTAAAAGCACAATGTAGATTGCCAGATATTTTAATAATAATCCAATTTTGTGTTTTGTGATCATCTCATTTTAACCAGTCAACAATAAAGAATACCATATACATAAGACTCCAAACTGTCCTAACAGACAATTACAATTGTTTAATTTTAAAACACTATAAGGCAAAAAGCTTATTGCTATAGCCAGACAAGACAGGTTTAAGGTTGAGTTCTTTAGTCTCCAGTTTTTTTTAACAATGCGCGTGCATATTAAACTCTGATCTCTTATAACTTTAGCATTAGTAGAGTGACCTTGAGTTGCATAATCACAACGGTATCTGATTAAACTGAAATAGTTCAAATTTAATAAGTCAACTTTTGCTTATTCCTTTCAATTAATTTCCTGCCTTTTGTGTGTAACATCATGATATTCAGTCTCGATGCTGTTGTTATTCCACAGATGTGACTCCTCATGTGAATTAGCCATCACTACTGTCTATGAATCGCAGCCCTGTTAAGAATGGCGCTCCTCCCTACCACCCACAGCAGCCCAATAATGGTTTGTTATGGCCATGCCCTGAAAAGTGATGATACCCCGCTTTGGCTGGCCATGCTTACTCACCGTTAAATAGGGATATCTCTTTTTTTTACCCTGAACACCTTGCTCCACTGCTCTGTCCATCATAATAAGAGTTCTTGTATCCAAGCTGTGCCTGTGAGAGAGTAATCGGTGTGAAGCAGGGAATTACATATCGCTTGGTGTGCCTGGAAGCCCCTGCAAAGCCAAAGTCCTAATGAAATATTAATCTGCGGCTCCCCGCTAATGATAATGCACTATCAAGCATGAGTTGGTCCAACTGAGGCAGGCAGTTCCCTGTCACACTTGTGTTATGACAGGATATCCCTACTATTACAGCCCACAAATGAGATTTGAATCTGTGAATTACAAAATGGTTAAAGGGGTTGATCGCTGCCATTATTAATTCTTTACAGCCTGATTTCCTCAGACAGTTGCGCTACAGACCTTTCACCCCGTAGCTATAGACCATGTGCCCATTAAACTGAGAGGTCACACTGTCTGTGTTTGTTGCTCCATCTCTCTTTTTCACTTTCACATTTTTTCAAATGTAAGTTTAGCCATATTTGATTGCTTCTATCTCACACAAACTTTCCAACTCCTATCCACCTCAAGTGGTTTTATTTGCCTTAACTTAAAGATGTAATTCATGGAGCCTTTAAGGAGAGAGATAGCTTCTTGTGTACTGTGCATCACATTGTTGCCCACCCTTATAATTTAGAAAGTATGAGGCTATTACTATACTCCTGTCCCTTTTGCGGCATTTCTCACAAGCTGTTAGTGAGAGTTAATTAAAATGATGTAAAAACTACAATCAACAAGCAAAGTAATTTCTTTGACAATTGATTGATGTGGGATGAAACTCCATGCTAAAAAAAAAAATGTTCATACAAAAATAAGGTAAAAATATTGATATTCATTTAACCCAGGAAATATTCAGTTTACCATCACATAGACAAGAGAAAGAAAAGCAGCAAGTCCTCCCTACTATAAATGGACTTTATCAGTGTTAACCATTTATATCGGAAAGTGGATTTAACAAAAGGCAGATTTCCAATTTTTGTCAATAGGTCAAAGAACAGAATTATTGCTTCAGCTCTAGATTGTGACAGGTAATTTGTACAACTTGATGTGCTGTGTGTACGCTACACACTCAAAGAAACATGCCGTACATTAAAGTCACAATGTGTAGGATTAGAAATGTTTCACTTTGGTGCCTCTCCAGATGTAGTTTCAGAAGAGACACAGCAATGCATGCCACCCGTTCTCACCAGGATAGTCAAATTTTTTTCTACAAACAAAAAGGTTTGCCATCAGAATGTTTTGAAAAAAGCTATTGTCACATAAAGAAATCTCCACATAAATATTTAAGACACCCTGTGGTACCCACTTGTGCTCACACAGGTTTTTTCACACACTTGCTCTATTCAACGTCAGGAGTACTCGTACACACAACATGAGTTGTTTAAGCCTACACACAGCAGACGAATGTCTTAGGCCCAAATTTCCTCATAGCTCTTAAAATAATTCTGCAGTGCTTAGATGACAATTTTAAGCAGTCAATAAGTGTATCTTCATATTTCACATATGCAGTTTTAAACACAAAGGTATCCACCCAGACAGCATGCACATTTGAAATATAAGAGATTAAATCTACAGAGAAGTTTTACTGATTGACAAGCAAGTTTAAACAAGCATTTTATCTCTTAGCTTCCAAAGGGAATACGTGGCTCTATCCTGCATAGAGGAAACACAAGTCTCTTTTAACTTGAAATTAATTTCAGTCTGGCAAGGAGGGAAACATTTTACTGTAAAATAATAACCCACCTTCTATCATTTCTGCAGGAGATGCTATCAGGGCCATCGTAATGAAACTGGAGATCTAATCCAGGGAGAAACTCTGTTGTCAACAGTGATTTAAAGCTCACAGCAGAGGCACCTCGCTGAGACAAATCCTCTTAGCCACTACAAGATGAGACTGAAGCACTGTTCCCTCCACAAGAGATGACAGAGTTTTGTGTGTCATCTTTGAATAGTCTCAACCTTGCTCGTGTGGGTGAATTACTGTAGCATTGAGCACCATAGTAAAAATGCATCAAAAGCAGATGGTTATTCCCCTCATCTTTTAAAAGACTAAACATTTGCTTCAATTCAATTTTTATTTAGAGTTATCTCAACACACTTTACAGATAGATTAGGTCTAGACCACACTCTGTAATTAACAGAGACCCAACAATTCCAGTCATTTACCAGTGTGGAGTGGTTACTGTAATACCTCTGGCACTGAGATCAAGAGGTCAAGGACAAGAGAAGGATGGATAGGGAGAAAAATGAGTCTCTGACAAGCCAGATCCTGAGTGCAATTTTCAATTACAGCTATAGAGTGAGTGTGTGTGTACGTGTACGTGTGTAACTGTACGTATGTGTGTGGGTGTGTGTGTGTGGACTATATGGCATACGTGTTTGAATGTGTGTGCATTGCCAGTAGAAGGGGCAGCAGGCAGGATCCTGGCACGGACATGCTTGCCCATCAGGACCTGACGAAGGGAACAGATGGAGCTCTCTGAGGTGTGCTCTCAGCTCGCAGCCTCCCTGCTTCAGCCCGGCCACCTCCACCCCAACTTCCCCACACCCTCAGCACTCTGTCTACCTCATCCACCCCAGCCAGCTGTGCATGGCCTCTGCAATTTCATCAAAGCACCTGGTCATTCTTTTATGGTAAAGCCACGGCCCATGATCCCTTGAGAATCTGGGTTTCTTGAAACGCATTGCCTCATGTTTGGGTGATACAATATGCAACAATAAAAACTGAGCTGATCATCTGAGTAATATGCAATATCGGTGGGTGGCCAGCAACACTGTGCCTATTTCACACAGCTGCTTTAATGATGCAATATTGAATTAGTGCTGTTAAATTATATGAGTTCTGCTTGGCCTTGGAATGGGTGAGTGCCAGTTTCAGTCCCCTTGATTCAGGCTTGCCTAATTTATGCAAATCTTTATGAAAGGTTTTTGATGCTGCATTTCCGGATATTTTGATAATTTCTAACAATGGGGGTATGTGAAGTGTAGTTTGTGTTGTTTGTGGTGACGAACCAACAAAGAATCACCTCCCGACTGTAGGTCCCCTCAGCTCTATGGAGCATTTTAGTTGCATATTGCAGCTCATTGCTTTGGTTTTACTTTGGTATATTTGTTCACCCATACCGTTATTATCAGCCTCATTATGAGCAGCTGAATGCCACCGGCCCAGCAACAGCGATGAGATCCTGGCTGCAGACAAGATCTCAGTTGTCGTGAGGAAGTCATGTGACCCAACAGAAGTTTTCATCTTCTGTAAAAAAAAAAAGTACTGCAATAAATTATTATTTAAACTGCACATGGGCAGTAGCTAGGCAAGGACTACTACCCAATCAGAAGCAGAGAATGAGGGCATGCCACGCTAGTAGCTAGGCAAGCATTGTAATGTTTTTCACAGAAGTAAAGGCTGGACTACAGTAGAGCTGTTTGGAGCAGTTCTTTAACTATGTTTTCTGTTGGAGATGGTAAGTTACTTCAGGGTTGACTTTAGATTTTTGGTAAATCTATAACATGCGCAAAAAAGAAATAACACAATAAAGGAGAGGGGTAAAGCCAAAATGTTAAATATGAGCACTTTAAAACAATCTGAGTCAGTTCTTGTTTTGCTTTGCTAGTTGCTAATAATTAAGAAATAATTCCATATTTAAGCCATCTGCCAGTAGGATTTCTCTTTGTGAGTGATGGGAAAAACAGTTTTGAAAACAAAATCTTACGTGCAGCATCACATTTGTGTCCTGCTTGCAGTGTGAAAAACAAAATGATTGTGATTCCAGGCACATGCACTGAACATTGGTGGGAGCCCCATCCAATCCGTTTTTCAGCTATCTCTGTTTTCAGCTGTCTGTTAAACAACTCTGAGTTTGTTTTTGTCAAAGCGTGAGAATTTCCTTGAAAGGCACACGCTGTCTATGTATTTGTCAGTATTCTTCCACGGGCATATTTTTTGCAATACAGTATGATTTTAATTAATCTGTTTTCTTAAAGATAAAGAAAGGCAAAAGCAGTGCTTGCTTTTTAATTTTCTAGGATTGTTTGTGCATATGATTGCATTTCTAGTAACCGGTGCTGTATGTATTCAACAAACATTCAATTCTGCCAGGTCGCACAATAACTCATTGTGTTTCAGCCAGCATTGTGGTGCTGCTGTTCTTTTCCTGAAATGTATTTACCCAGAAAAGACTGAGCACTGCTTTTCACACATCACACACTTACACCTGGGAGACGCTTCATACGGTGCTCCCCTGAGTAGATGCACTAGAGCAGTTGGGGGTTGAAGACCTTGCTCAAGGGCTCTTAATTAGTAGTTGGGGGTAAAAGATTATTCGCTGCCTTCCTGAAGTTCAATCCGTTAACCTTCTGCTCACAATCTTGCTTCGCTAACCTTGAGGCCACAGCCACCTTCTATTGTGTAGAAAGGATGCAGCTAACAACCTGCAGGACAGCAAATGCAATCCAGCATTACCACATTAAGGTGTTTTCCATGCTTTTGTCCCCCACTTTACTCTAGTGTGAATTCAAAGGACCAAGACCGTCTTTTTCCACATCCTAATAACCTCTATAATCTGCCCAGTTCTTTCCCATTTATTATTCTTTATTGATTTTCATCATCATTCCTATACCTCCCCCTAGCCTTTTCTCCAATGAATCATTCTCCTCTCTCTCTCTCTCTCTCTCTCTCTCTCTCTTTCTCTCTCTCTCTCT
>NC_048412.1:21033320-21034352 GCF_013103735.1 Etheostoma cragini | reverse complement strand
TCTCTCTCTCTCTTTCTCTCTCTCTCTCTCTCTCTCTCTCTCTCTCTCTTTCTCTCTCTCCCTCTCTCAGATGTTGCAACTCCAACTCTCAATCGATTCAATGCCCCGAGCACACAAAGTACGCCGCTATTTTATTTTCAGTATAATACATCACAATCATGCATGCTAATGGTTTATTGTTCCACAGACTGAGCTTGTACAGAATGCATTGTGCAGTTATGTTATTGTCAAAACTATTAATTGCAGTTTGCAGTGCTGAGATAACTCACAGTTTTTGACAGCTACTGTATGTTGTTGTTGTTGTTATAAAACTTAATGTATGTAAATAGGGGGAAAAAAGGATCTTTCTGAGTAAGCTTTCAATTTTGTATACATAATATGAGAATAGTTTTAGCAAAAGTTTAATCTCAACCTAAAAATTCAAAAATACAATCAGGAAAAAAGATTTTATGGAACTTAGCAGAAAATGTAAATAATGTTTTCTTTTTCTTCATAAAAGCACATTCTTTTCATAATGTGAACTTTTACTTTCCTGTGTGATTTTAACTATTTTCATTAGAAATTAATGTGTGATTGTTTAGTCAATGACAGTGAATTTTCCAGAACCCAAGTTAATATGCCTCAGAATGTGTGAGTGTATTTTGCCAAACCAACAGTGCAAAACCCAGAGATGCTCAGTTTAGGTTGACAGAGAAAAGAGTAAAACAAAAGTGTCTCATACAGAGAAAAGAAGCAAATACTCATATCTGAGAAATTGGATGCAGAAAATGTCTCTCATTTTTTCTTGATAAATGCAATGGCCAACAAGCTGGAAACATAACAATCTAATGTTATCACTTATGAAGTTGTTATCAAACAGCAGATTCACACATTGTGTGTTTATGGCCTCCTGGTGTAAGTCATAGCCCTGGTTTCATTTCCACCAACGCCTAAGGAAATATCTGTCTTTCTGAAATGCTACAGTGGTGTGAAAAAGTGTTTGCCCCCTTCCTCATTTCCTGTTCCTTTGCATGTTTGTCACACTTAAGTGTT
>NC_048412.1:20993387-21033220 GCF_013103735.1 Etheostoma cragini | reverse complement strand
TGAAGAAAAACAAAATGAAGACTTTGGAGTGGCCTAGCCAAAGTCCTGACCTGAATCCTATCGAGATGTTGTGGTATGACCTTAAAAAGGCCGTTCATGCTCAAAAACCCTCTAATGTAACTAAATTAGGACAATTCTGCAAAGATGACTGGGCCAAAATTCCTCCAGGACGCTGTAAAAGTCTCATTGCACGTTATCGCAAACGCTTGGTTGCAGTTGTTGCTGCTAAGGGTGGCCCAACCAGTTATTAGGTTTAGGGGGCAATCACTTTTTCACACAGGGCCATGATGGTTTGGATTTTTTTTCACCTTTAATAATAAACACCTTCATTTACAAATTGCATTTTGTGTTTACTTGTGTTGTCCTTGACTATTGTTTAAATTGGTTTGATGTTCCGAAACACTTAAGTGTGACAAACATGCAAAGGAACAGGAAATGAGGAAGGGGGCAAACACTTTTTCACACCACTGTAGATGCTTCACTATGAGAGAAAAAACTCAATTTCAATTACAAGTTTGTCACTTCTTTTAACAATGATACATATACACAGAAATCTTTACTTTGAAGTGCAGCATAACTGGAGTTAGCAGTTTTCATTCAGCAGTGATCGAGCGCCAGCGGGTCAGGTCTACTTACCAAACTTTTCACAACTGTGTCTTTTCTAATTTCCTTTTACTAGACTCCTGTGTCATTGTGATCTTTATCGAAGCAATGCCTTAAGGGATTAATAACTTGGGAGATGGATGTGCTGATGAATGATGCTGTGATGGTCCCTGTCTGATACTGTACAAATTCATTTATCCCACTTCCCATTGCTGAACTTAACCGCTCCCTGATTTCACCATACTCTCCATTGTGTTTGATGTTCATCTTTAAAAATACACATTTTAAGCACATATTCTGAACTTATATTATGTTGGTGACTACCAGCAAATTCTTTCTTCACTTCTGTGGTTTGCCAACAGCAGAGAATATACCCAAATGTTTGCTGTTGATGCTCTGAGGCACCCAACAGTAAAGGGTTTAAATATGATAATACGATGGAATGATTTGTAACAAATCCATTGCTTTAAAATGCTTTTCAGAATTGTAGTGAAATGTGTCTCTGCCAGAAACAATATCTTGAATATTAAATACATACTGTATATCAGTGTATGCTGTATAGATCCAACTCCCAAGTCTTTCGTTTTTTTAATTGAGCTAGTACACGCTAATGCTTCCTTTGTGCAATGTAGCTAGATAGCTAATTAAGCTAAAGTTAGCTCTATGAGTTGATTAATAAAACCTGTTTGAAACCAAACCCCTTTTAAAGAAGTCTTGAATATGCACGTAATGGCCAGGTACCAGGCAAAAAAAGGCATCCTGAACAGTTGATCCATGTTGAAGAAAGTGAAATAAAGAAACAGGGTTGTTCTTGTATTGTAGTGTAGAGCTAATTAGTCCCAGTATTATGAGTATATTTGGAAAAAATGTAGCTCAGAGAGTAAGTTTTCACTTGTTTTCAGGTGATTAACCGATGTGTTTAGCAAATGTAACACTATCTCAGGTAACTTTGAGGAGGTTATTGAAGTGTAAACTTCCTCAAATTCAATACAGAGCTTAACAGCTGCTCTAATAGTATGCACGGCCGACGTTGATCTCCCCTTACCTTATCTATAACCGTAACCAGTGTTTTCCTGTTACGTTCAACCTGAACCGAGCCTTACTCTAACCCCAACCATTCATCTCTACAACACGTAAATACAACCTAACCTTAGCACCAAACACAATCACCAAAGGCAACAGTGCCCAAGGAAACACATTTGTGTCTTAGTAACAACATGACTGTCACATGCTAAGATCACATTATTGTTCAAGACCTCTTGGTGCTGCAAAAGGCTAATAGCATTCTGGCTGGTTTTATGAAGCATGTCAGAGTTGTGAGGCAGAAAGCATTTCTAAGAGCATGCATATTTGTCATGGCAGCAAGTTTGCCCGTCGCTCCTTCTCCCTGGTTTTCGCTTGTCTGCTTGATTTTGTATGTATTATACATTGAGGGGTTATAATAAATCACTTGAAATGCAATCTGAAAAGTAATGTTAAGATACATTTTTAGACAAAAGATTTGAACCAGATGTCAAGACACATACGGATAGGGTTTCTTCTGAGTGAAGATCAAATTCTGTGTGATTTTGCTTTTTTTAGAGCAGGCATATAACCTTGCAACCTAAAATTGTACCATAATGCACTCTACTCTCCATTGCCATAAATACAGCTGAAGAAAAAACGAATACAATTTACAGAAAATGAAATGGCTACGTGAAATTTCTATTCTTGAACAACAGTTGATTGAAAGCTTCAGAAAAGCTACTAAATGGAGTAGTGAGATTGTTTTCTTGACTACACTTTTCAACATCAAGAATGATCTTTGGACTTCAAAGAAAAAGATATATAGATATACCTCGATCTAAACTGGAAAAAAAAACATGCCTGACCTTGAATGTGACCACTAAGGTTTAACAAAAAAAAAAACATTTAGTCATGTTCAAACATTTTGCGGGTTTTTCATACAGAACAATATGTTGGATCATGTTAGTACACTGTACCTGCACAAAGGTTAATTATTGGGAGGAGGCTAAATCCCCCCCAGCAGTACAAATTTAGAAAATAGTATAATACATGTACTCTCATTTATGATGAATCTCCTTTGGTGCGAAATATATTTTTATATGATGTTTAATGCACGTATAGCTGCTCTGCTGTTTTTTTAAATCATCCATTTATGGACTTGAAAGTTGCTGAGTTAGGCTCTCAAAGTCACAGAGAGCTATTCCTAGTTCAGACCATCAGCTGAACATTTCAGTGAGCTACTTCAAGACAAATTTCTTGATTTATCAAAGATCAAGTAATGATATTTGCCCAAGAGTAGTTCAGCAGATTAGGAAGCCTGAGTGTGTGGGAATGACTCATGATGGGGTTGTAAAACTGCACCAGAGTACTTACTCGCCACACAGTTTAGTGGATTAAGGATTGCCACAATCACACTTGCTTAGACAAGTGTGTCAACAAGAGAAGCATCTCTAGAACCATTGGCTAAATCAATGCACCGCACGCTCTCTGTGATGCCTTAGAGGTTATGCAAATAAACGAGGCTGGGTTGTGACATTTTGAAAGCCCTGGATGGATCGCCCCCATTAGCAAAGGCTTTGACAGATCTTAAAAGGTACTTTCCTCTCTCATGTTGAAGGTTTATTCCACTGTCTTCACTCCTCTTTCATTGTGATTTGTGGTCAGCAGGGTCAGCGGTGAGTTCTTATAAAACAAACACAGCCCCTGGTGTAGGGGAGCCCACTTGTGCTGTGGGAGCGCAGAGCACATACATGATTCTATGTTGCATCACACCAAAAAATATGGTGAAGAAACCAGGGCTTACTGAAACCAAGGCTGCTCTAAATTTGTATCTCTCTCGTTGTTACACAGTAGTGATTCATGGTAATGAAGCCTGTAGTGCAACAATCTGTACATAGCGACAGAGTGGGCAGTTTCCCTCAACTGCCATCAAAAGCAATAATTACTCGTAGGCAAAAGTTCAGGAAAAAAAATCATAAAATCAGAACACCAATGCAATATTCACTCTCCCCATTAAAGGGTGAATATTGTTTGCACAGTGCCCAAGTGACGTGCTACCCTTCATTTAAATTGGTTGCAGCACTTAACTGATGAGATGACAATAGCCTAAAAAAAGCACATTATTGCAGATGAGGCCGCAATTATCTGGTTAGAAGTCCTTAAACAGAAAAATTGAGCGAAGAATAGGGGGGTTGATTGAATTGTGACATACACCAGTACTCGATTAGGGAGGGGATGTAAAAGCACTGAATTTTACATACAATTACCACTGTGGTTTCCTGCAAATTATTACATTATTACTAACAAAAATGTAAACAGACAGTGGACGTTCGCCAGATAGTCATGCCACTTCCATTCACCATGATTGTTATAAATCTGGTGACAGTTCATGATAATAATCATTTGTAACTTGCAGAAATAAGCATTTCAGATTGTGTTACTTGTATTAAATGGTTAGCATACAAATAATTTTAAATTTGTGAATTAGTAAAAGGACATCCACTTGAGAGTGAGTTGACATCTAGAATTTAGGTACTAAATGTGTTGCATTTACTAAGCACAATGAGACTGCAGAAGGGGACAATAACAAATCCTACCACCAAAACACGGCATTACACATAAAGTCAGACACCAGCTTTTCTATTATGGGAAATGTTCTATTTGTCGTCCAGGCACTAGGCCCTGTGTGGCACCATAAAAGCATTTAAAGTCATAAAACATCCTCTATTGTGCGGGCTAGGCACACTGTCATTGACAGGAATATACAACCTTATTACTTATTGTCAAATATTTAGCTTGTGCAGGCAATCACAGTGGTGAAGAGATGTGATTGTGTGTGATGATGGGAAGGCATGTCAGAAATCCAGTACTGAAAAAAACTATAGCTTTTTTTAAGGGTTCAAAGTGGACTCAAATTGCTAAATGAAAGGCATGGATAGTCATCAATTCAATGTTGTAGTTGTAGCCATTAGCAGATAAGCAGCACCAATATGCACAGTACAAATATGATTATTCCACCAAAATCCTCACATTTCATTGTTTAATCATTATGAATACTTGATTAGCTATAAGAATAAAGTACACAACTAAACTAATACTAAAACAAATTAATAATTCAATATTTAAACAGTGATAACACACGAATAATTCCTTAATGTGTTTTTAATAGTAGTCTAGTAGACTAGTAAAGTAATGTATGATATAAGCCAACATTAATAAATAACAATGCAGTTTATAGCATGTTATTTCAGGCAAATACCTCATGTTCCACTGCTCTAAGTGTAACCCCTATTGGTCATCAGAGCAATAGCAATAATAATACATAATCAATACAGGCTTTTTACCAGTAAATGCTTTTACAAATACCCAAGTCTTCATTAGTACGTAGTTTCTTGTCTTGGAGTGAACAACATGGAAATTATTGCAATAGGAGCAGAAAGTTCAGCAACAAAAACTATGCAGCTATTGATAAGTACCAAGGGTCATGACCAGACAGTCATGAATACTTAAAGTGGTGCCACTAGATGAAAAGTCTAAAGGTGTGGCAGGTAACATCAAAGTGAGTTGAGGAATATTTATATCAACCCCAGGAAGCTGCTTTGTACAGATACCTCTCTGCATGTACATTCAGTTTTATTCAAACGGCAAAACATGGCATATTTAAGGGGGGGGGGGGTGCAATGACTTCCTACCCCCCTACTTCTGGCGCCCGAGCTTGGACCACACCAATCTTCCAACTCAGCCCTCCTTTTGATCTCAACTGTACACCTGTAAAGTTTTGTGACCGCATATTGCACAGTTGTGACTCACTTATTGTGAATCACTGTAAGAGACAGACAAACAAACAAACACAACACACAGGAAAGTACTCAAAAACGCCTTTCTGGTAGTTCCCGCTAAAGAAGATGTATCCAGGACAACATGTTGCCATGATGACACATACACACACACAGACTCAAAAGGTGAAAACAATACCAGCGTCGTTGTCGCGGCTGGGTACGCAGGTGGACTATTGTAACCATAGTTCTATGAACTGTGGCATTGCCCTCTATCTCATCTCTATAAACTTGAATATGTGAATATGTGAGTGGTCAAACCTGTACAGATAATTAGAAGCAATAGGAAGTAACTATTTTCTTCCATACAGAGTTGGTTAAATAAAAAAGTAGTGCAACACACCTAATAAACTATGATAACGTCTTCTATTTTGTGCTACAACTCTACAACATTCAAACTTAATTGTCAATTAATTGTTCATTATGCTTTCTGGAGCGGATATTCGTATTGTTTCGATTCCATTGGAATTCAGTGATTTTACTGCAAAATCTTGGTGTGTCCATGTTCGAAGTCTGGCTCATATCCTCCACCAACACCACTGGCTGATTTGAAATGACTGCTGGGATACTTGTTTAGGCCAAGTTAACACAACTCAGCTCAAGAAACAGCCTTAATAAGTAGCTAGAACACTTCCAGGGATTTGGGCAAAATGCGGACTTTAAATTGGGACAGTACTTGGGCTGTCAATAATGGTGTTTCACAAGAACACACGGACAAACAACACACATTGAGAAAGGGTATATGTTGACCCAGTCATTAAAGCACCATGGACAGCAACATGAATTCAGCACCATGAACAGCACAACAACAGGCTGCATTTCAACTGGACTTTGAACAAGTTTTCCTGACTTTGTTCATCAGAGCATTGTGTTATGTATTGTTAACCCTGATTTAAATATTTACTGCACTGACTTAGGAGTTGTAGTCACAGGTTGGAAAAGTTGCCTGGCGTACTGCAGTCTTTTATTGCTGAATTGAAATTGAAGCAATTAGGGCTATTCTTTGATTATGGGCACTTGTTTTTCAATGGCATTTAGTAAGCAGTTGCCGAGGATGCAGAGATTGTTTCTTATTGTATTCCCATACCTACATTTTTTCCACACAAAATTTAAACTACTGACCTTGACTCACTTCCATTTCCATGGGGCTGCTGAAGTGCCAAAACTTTTTATGACATCTGCAGCCACTTCCCTCAGTGGCTGCGTAACATGATGCGCTGCAATGTGAAAAAAAACTGTTTTCGTTTTTGATCCACCATTCATAAATAGATCCGTGTGTCTCTATTTCACCAGAGGACAATGAAGTCATGTCGAGGCACATCACACAAATCTCTATTGGCAATGTCTGACATCAAGTCTAATCTTGTCTGAACTCCATTTCATTTTACTGCTGGTTTAACAGACTATTATGTTTTTAGCATGTGTGGCTTCCAGTGCACAGACCCTCCTGTGTCTTATTGAGTGACTTCTCATTTAGGTAGGATACTTGGTTCGCCACGGCTATGGATGTCAAAATGCCTCATAAACCTTCAATCAGTCATTTATTGTTACCGTCCAGCTTCTCGACCAGATCAAAGCTTCTTAAGGGCTCCAATGGGCTATGTGTTACAAGGTGCAACAGTTTGGTCCTAAAATGAAATGAAAAAGAGATCAGTGAGAAGACAGAGGTAAATTGTTAATCAAATCATTGTAGATTAGTTGCATGTCATGTCAAGAGTGTCATCATGTATATTGCTTGTGAGGTTTCTATGTATGTTGACTGTCTATTATTCCTTTTCTGGCAGTGTATTTATCAGTGTTGAACCCAAAAAATAAAATGTTCTGAGTTGTCTCTTTATTCGGATATTCTCATCTCTTGCTTCAGGCGAAGACAGCATTACACCAAATGTACACCCACATGCATATTTTCAACAGCATCCCCTTTGGTGACAAGTCCATTCCCAGAAGCATTATCCGTAACATCACACTCCAAAATAGCAAAAATGTTGGAAGATAGTGTAAGATATAAATGCAAAAGCACATATTTTAATTTCCCATCATCACATCTAGTAAATCACATGTACAATGACACATTTTCTTCTTTCTTGTGTTCCCGCACACACCGCTTGAGGGTCTTTAATATAAAGCCATTTTTTTATAAATGTAATGATTAATATTATGCTGCAGTGTAGACTATACATTTAGAATTATATATTGATTTCATTCAGGGGATTTTGGCTCTATGTGACATGTGAGTCTGACCAACCCGTGCTGCAATGCAATGCCTGTGGTACATATGAAGTCATGCATTCAAAATCACATTAGCATGGCTTTGACCAGTTTTACATAACGCATCCCTGGATACTGTTGCTCCCACCAGGACGTGAATAAAGCATAAGGCCTCATGCAGAATCTGCTGTGTTCTAAATATCCCCTCTTAACTTTTTATAAATGTTCTGTATTTATCATTTGAAATTCTACCACAAAAGCCTCTGTGTATCACTGGGGGAAGGAGAGGGAAATGGCAAAGGGAGTACTGGAATAAATTATTCGCAGACAAATCTTTTATTCCAACGCAGAGCATAGAAAACAAGTGTGCCAGCTCCCCCAGTAATTCAAGAGGTACTTTTCTTTTGTTCTTCTCTTTGTTTTCAGTGCAACTGTGAATATAGAAGTTGCTAAATAAGGCCCCTCCCACTTCCAAACTCCCTTTCGAGCTTTGTCTGTCTTTCTTTTTCACTTTGGCAGTCTTTCTTAAGCAATAGATCATTACCTGTTGTCTGTTTTCAATAACTCGTACCTCTGAATCAGGTCTATAATTTAAATTACAAGTAACAAAGTCCAGGCTTGAAGCTGGCGAGAGCATCCCCTTCAGTGTTTATTAAGTGTGCCAATCTAATAAATTACCTGTGGTGGCCACATAATTGAGTTGACCTTATAAAATAACAAGAGGGATGGCTCAGATGTGGCGCGCAGTGCTTCACACCTTCCTCTGACCAATCTGACCCTTTTTCTTACTGTTTGGACTGGATCCCTCTTATTAAGACTCCATTACTGCCACACTATCAATATTTCATCCTCATTTCCTCCAGCTGCAGCTTTCGTTACGGTGATGATAGTCAGAGAAGAGTAGACTTGGTCAAAGGAATGAGATGGAGGGAAAGGGAGGGAGAAAGCTTTTTCATCATGCATCACTGAATGGAACTGTTGAGGTAAACGTGATCTAATAAATCCAAATTGTTTATTTTCATAAGATATCGTTTAAATGTTTTGCATGAAGAGAAGAGCTTCAAAACAAGACGTACTACTTTCAAGCCTAGTTGTGTTTAATGCCCAAAGGGTCAAATTTACAGCCCTGAACTCATTTCTCTATAGAAAAACCTCAAATAACAAAGGTAAAGTCAGCTGATTATAAACTGTATATGTGTCTTGCTTCTCATTCATACTGTATCATTCAAAACTATACAAACTCAAAATTATATAATTCAAAGAACGTCTTCCCAGTGTTTTGGGGAATTTGTGAGTGTTTCAAACTTTTTTTCCACCACCAGTGAAGGGATTCAAACTGAAGCCTTTCACTCACAAGCCCACCTTGTCTAAACTTCAGCTTGCTGCCTTGTTTCCTGTGAATACTAAGGCTAAAAAAAAGCTGGATTATTGCAATAGCAGAGGAGTGAGCAGCTTCTGGGTAAAACTCTACAAGTCTTAGAGTAGGATTCGGTTCTTTAGTAAAGTGAGTTCACTCTGACAGCTAAGTTTTATTGATTATGCCGAGCGTTGCGTCAATCTGAGAAGTACTGCAGTTGCTCCAAGAATGTTTCAAGGCCGGCCGTGCTTCTACACCTGGGGTTCAAGTGCATGCTTGAATTATTGATACCCCACAGGTGTGTACAGTATAGTAAATGATGCATGGCCTGCATCTTTTCATCCACACTGAGTTGCAGCCTGTATTTAGAAAGCAATATTCACTGTTAGAAGATTTTATTCACACTGAAGGTCCATTGAATGTTATGAATGACCACTACAGATTCTTTTATCATAACATTTAGACATAAAACAATCACCCACTTGTGGTGTAAAAGGAGGAGGAATTGCATAATCTCTTAGCTTCCACCAGCCAAAGTACTGCAGTGATGCAGATGTTTTGGACAACATCAAAATGTGTTTGCTTGGTTATCTGTCTGTTTTATTAGTGTGTGTATATCCTGTACTGCGTATACCCACTGCCTGCCTGTAAACCGTGTGTGTGTGTGTGTGTGTGTGTGTGTGTGTGTGCACAAGAGAGAGAGAGATCTTGAGATACCTAGCATCGCTGCTGCCTCTGTTTGTTTGGCTCCAGGCTTTCAGACTGTCAGCACGAGAGCTGTGTAGTGAAACAAAACATGCTGTCATCTCCGTAACAAGTCTAGCCGCCGGGACTCAACACACACACCTCAGTGACGAAAGATGCTATGGCACAGTCTCCACCGTTCTGGCTGCAGCAGTTGACACTTAGGACCACAGTCTCTCTGAGAAATTGAAACATTATGAAACAATGTTGGTGTGTTTCTCCTCCGTATTTCTTTAAGCTGTATGCATCTCAGTCATTTTTTGTATAAGTTCACTACACAGGGTGAATGTAACAAGACGTTAATCATGCATCTACTTGTCCATTCAGCATCACTCTCTGTGTGTCATCACTGATAAGAGGCAAACGTGGTAACCTACAAAAGGGGTGAAAATGCCTTCTTTCTCTGAATTGTTTTTCTTGCAATCCCCTGCAATTCTGAGCCAACTTTTATGTTGTTTGTCTTTGCCCATCTGTTTTCTAAACGCCATGCTCCTAGAGGCACATCAGCCTTGGTCTGTAAGCTGTTACAGACGGGAAGTCAAGCGCCTCTTTCAATTACTCTCTTATTGGTTTAGACCTCCCTCTGGACAGGCCAGGCCCAGTGTCAATCCTGCTCGTAATGAGAGGAGATCTCTCCCAATGGAGGAAGTGTCTCTTTGGGTTTACGTTGTGTGTCCTCATGCTCTAACCCGACAAATAGGAAGTGCAAGGGGTAGGGGTTGCGTGTTTGAGCATGTGTGCATTGAACATGTGAGAGTGTGTTTTTGTGTATTGTCTTCTTAACTCTGCATTTGACATTTTCACTTCACACACATATAATATTTTCCCAATCTCCATCATCTATGTGAATCAAATCTGTGACTAGCTAAGCATCGATGTTTGGAGCCACATTTGACATTTTGTTAAACAGCGCATGCTGCCCTTTTGCCTGCCAGCTAGTTGTCTTCAGTGGCTATCCAGTGCAATAACACATAACACCAAAACCTCTCCACCAACTAAACTTTTTGCTCTTCCCGAGGGATTCCAAATTTGTTATTTGTGTGTGTGTGGCATGGGCGAAAGTGTGTGATTTCCCGGCCAGACAGCTGTACACCAGCCCAGTGTGAAGGTCAGAGTACAGGCCGACTAGCAGCAGGAGATGTCACACCAGGACAGGCCATGGCAGCCATGCACAAAATTGCCTCAACAGATCACAGACCTCCACCCATCTGCTGTGACGCCAGATTGGGGGGTTGCAAAAGGTTGAATTCAGTGGTTGAGCTAATAGCCCTCAGTGAGATTCACCACAGTAGCATGGACCAATTTGTAAATGAAGTGTCTGTTCCCTCAGAGATTTCTGGATTATTAAAATAATATTGAAATGCTCTTTGATTTTTATTGAGGTTGCACCACCAACACAGCATGATCGGATAATGGTGGTTGATGATTAATAAGTCTCATCTAGTCTTGTGTGTTTTAATTTAACTTTAAGCTATTTAGCAATCTAGCAAGATTAATTTGTTTATATAACTGTTTAGGCTGTAGTTACGTTATTTATCTTTTTGTAGAAATGTTACAGGTATGACATGCACTGTCAGGAAGTAATATACCTTTCCTGCCAGATGTGACAAGATGATGATCTATATTGTTGCTAGACAGCATTTTCAGCAGAGCTTTGCAGATAGGAGATACATAGTAGTCCTAGATTACTGTCCACTGGGTCTAACAGTTAAATCATGTTTTGCCACCTTTGACAACATATGAATATATCCACCTGGCAGCCTACGTCACACCACCTCCTGTGATGGTGGTGGAATAACAGCCGGAGTTGTCAAGGTAAATATAAAAATATTGCTAGTCTGTCAATAAGAAATAGCTAAGGGGAAATACAGACAAATAAAGATGTGTTTTTGTTTTTCTGGGACCGCTGGAGTGCACAAACACACCTCAAAAGCACAAGTAGCAGTGTAGTCGCAAAGTGTTGCAACAGAAGTGGAATGAAACTATATTTCAACAGCACATCATCCACTCTCTAAGAAACTGACAAAGTCAGAAATGTGTAAACAGCATCACCACCCAGCACAGGCATCACAAAAATGATTTGGCTAAACTTAAGACACAAAGAATGAAGTGACAAGTTCAATGCAGTGACTAAGTTTCTGCGTCAAAGTTTAATTACATTCTTATAGTGTGGAAATTACAAAAGTGCTGACCTCTGGAAGAATTTGATGGCTTGCAGTCACACTGCATAGAATATGTATTATTATTATTATATACAGCTTAGAGATTGGTTGGGGGGCTGAACAAAAAGTCTGTGAGCTAGCGCCTTTCTGTCGGCAGTTTCTATTTCTGTTTCCGTTCCTTGTGGCTGATGTGTCCCATCTTGGAGGAGTCAATCTTCCTCACAAAGGAGGAGCCTGCCTTCCCCAGGGACATCGTTTATTCATGTATCAGATTTATTTTTTGCTGCCATGGCCTCCCAGGATTCACACCGCATTTATTACAGCGGGTAATGAAAATTGAATTCATATGGCGAAGCCCTACATGCATTGTGTGACTTGGGTGCAATGTGAAGGTCTCCTCCCTTCACCATAGTTGTCTGTAACCACAGTTCCAAAGTTGAGATAGAAATGTGCAGTTAAAAAAAACTTGAAAGTTTTGAAGAAGAAAAAAGTGTTGATTTGAAGTTAATGAAAAATGAATATTTAAGCATGGAAAGTTTGTTTTTGTTTCTTTTGCAGTTGCAGTTTGCTGCAGGGGAAAATTCAGCTGCTGGTAGAACTGATTAAAAAACTCAGTTTCTCTTTGGAAAAGGGAAAACATCAACATGAAACAATTGATTGCATCAATGCAACTGTCATCTTATGCTTGTCTTATTCCAAACACCAACACTATACAAATTTAAATGACATGGTATAGGGCAAAGAGACTGGGAAGCTTGGGGAGTCTCGAGGGTGCGGATACTCAGGGGAGCGTGGGAGAGCCAGGAGCATGGAGCCTAGGAGAAGACACTGGAGCTGGGAATGGAGACGAGGCAGGCTGAAGCAGGGTGCCGTGGAAGGGGGACCGAGAGGAGAAGCCAGCTGAGCGGAGACGGAAAACAAAAGTGGAGGTGATAACTGCGGGGGGAGAAACAAAAAGAAGTAAGCCAACATTAAATCAGCTGGCTTCAGCAGGAGGGAGATTGACAAAAAAAAAATTGAAAACAGCAGGGACAAACTGGGCAGGCCAACAGAAAACTCAGATAGAAAAATAGTAACAAAACAAAACAAATACTCACGGCTAGCCGGACCCCAACCATAACAGATACTCATTTTTTTAAATGCTAACTATGTGAGAAAATTGCAGATTTTACTATTGCTATGACAATGTTTTCATTGTCAATTTTCCTAAACTCTTAAGCACTAACACAGCTACAACACACAACTGGCAACACGGTTAACTCAAAATCACACACTGTAAACTAAACTCCAACACAAATTTTCAAAATACAATAATACACTAACACAATACACCATGTCTACCAAAACATTGCAAACATTTAGTTAGTCATAGGCCAATGTCATAAAAACACTAATATCAGGTGGAATTTCAGAAACTGCATTATTTTTATGTGTCAGGTCTGCTCTTATACAATAAATAATAGCATATTTTGTTGACCATAGATTGTGTTTTACACTGCAATTCTTTTGAAGCTTCTCTGCGTTTTAGTTTTTTGGGGTTTAGTAAATGCATGCATTTGTTTCTTTTGTTGCAAAAATTCAAAGAGCCATCTCAGACTAGCTTTGTAGAATGTGTCACGATGTGAGTCAAGTGCAGTTTTGAGTCGCACATTTGACACCTTGCGACGAGTGAAGACGTGGGTTGCACATGCGTCACATTGCAATTAGTAGCCAACAAGAGGCTAACAGGACACCTCTGTAATGTCAATACAGTAAAAAAAGGACCTACGCACCTACCTAACAAAGTTTCTTCACTGCTTTCTACAAGTTGGCAATCAAACATAACAAAGGCTGTCACTTGAATAGCGTTTTGAGCTAACATTAGTAATCAAACAATCATAGACAGCTAAATTGTTTTTTAAATGATTGCCGTCTTTTGTTAATTTTGTTAATTTTAAGTTAATTATTTCATGGATTTCACAAATTGAGCATGCGCAACTCACATCTGCACTCGACTCACATTGGTCAGAGACAGAATGTACGGTTTATGAAAGAAGGGACATCGTCTTCTTCTCCCTCATGGAGGATTTGTTCTTACTTTCTTTCTGTTGATCTTTAATGTATTGTTCCTTTTTCACACAAAATCCGCCCAAATAGGTTGTCTTTTACTGTATGTACTACTGCTCCGTATCAGAATCATTCTGATATGTAATAGTAGTACATACAGATACTGACAGAATCCGCTTTGGCCAGGTTTGCGTAGACAAACTAGGAATGTTACTTTTCAATGTGACTGTATTCCTTGCTGTCAATGACAACACTCACTTACTGTAACATATAAAGAATACCGGGTAAAAAAAGATGGTCATTCGATTGAAAGAATCTCAACAGCTGAGTGTGTTTCCCACGTAGATGGGAATCAGCTGTGATTGATCTATTTGCAGAACTTCAATCAGTTGTCTCTCATTTACAGTAACAATGGAATACATGTAAAATGCAGGGGGTATATTTGTTATATTTAATATATAAACAGCTGTTCACTTGGACTTTAGCCTGTAAGTTAGGTTTAGAACATGATGTTCTGACATACAGTGTGAAAGCAATCGCAAATTTGTCAGTAAAAAAACATGCATTATTTGGTCTTGGTTGAGCTTGTGTGTAAATGAAGTTCAAGCTTTTTAAATTTGTGTTAACTGTATGGATTTTGTGTCAAAGCAACAAGAAATTAATTGTATAGCCTACACAGACAGATGTTGTGCTAACTGTTTAGGAAAGTTGTTAAAAGTTTTGAAAAATGTCACAGTAATCATAAAAAACTGTAAGTGTACTCAAAGATGTCTGTTCTAAACGAGCTTGATTTCAAGTGTGCTATTGATGGACACTATCTACAACACAGTTCACACAGGAGAGCTGTTCACAGCTGGAAAAAAATCTTGAAAGTGGCGAGACAGCTCCAGGAACATCTCTGAACACCAAATGAAAAGTATTACATTGGAACAGACATCATTTCCTTTGCCTTTGTTCTGTATAATTGGCTGTAGCTTTCTAAAATAACAGTTTGGTTAATGTCCATCTGTGCACATCTTGTTTCATTTCCTGTTGTGAAATACAATAATTTCCTGCAAACTAACTGAAAAAATCTAGCAAGTTAAACACACATCCAGTAAAGGCAGATGAAAGCTGTAAAATAACAGTGACTACAAATCACAAAACAACGACATTCCATAAACAAGAGTTAGACCAAATACTGTACAGTCACTATAAATTAGTCGACAGAAAGCTGATTGGGGCTGTAAAAATGTCAGTTTGTGCGAGCAGCGGTTGCTTCTAGCAACAGTGTTCAACTGAAACCAACTGCTGGTGGCAGAAAAATAAGTGTACTTTTAGAAAAATCTATTCTGTTTTATCTACAGCATCATTACAGTACAGTTTTATTACATACACATTTCATAAACTGCTTGACTATTCAGCCTTGATTTTAAAAAAATTCTATGATAAAATACAAACTCCTTTTTCTGTTGTTGACTGGTAAAATACATGCATTTAAGTGGTAATATTCCACATTTTACATTACTGGATTCTGTCCTTTTGGGGATCACGTGATTGGTTGGTTTGATGGATGGGTGGATGGATCGACTTACAAACTGAATTATTCATTTGTTTATTTGTGGGCTCAAATGAAAACTTTGGTTATTTCTAGTGACATTCCAGCAAATTCACAGAGGACCGGCATACTCAACTTGAAACTTTTCAAATATAAAGTGATTGCATGCAGGCTCACTTATATGAAGTCAGTAGCATACATACATTAAAATAAACAGACTCAAGCTGTAGTGAGGCTTATTCACACTGGGACAGGGAGTCAGGAACCTTCAGTCTCTTTCCTTTGAGGAGTTTTCATCTCCTCCCGCTTCATCTCCAACCCTTCCTGTTCAACTTACCCTGATCGTTTGTCTCCTTTACCTTGAGTATATTTTTCCTTCATCTGTCTCTGCAATGCATTCTGCTGTGCGATCTGCCTGACAGGTTGGCCTTTTTAAATGGCCGTTTGTCATTGTGGGAGGCGTCAAGTTTCTTTCATGAGCCACTTGCCCTCAAGTATGAGGCAAAAAGGACCAGGAAAGGAAGAAGGAAGAAGATGTCGTGGTAGAATGAAGAGAGAGGAGGAGATGGAGAGAGGTAGAAAAGGGTCGAGGAAAAAAGGGGGGAAAGGAAGAGTGATTTCAAGAGAGAGAATAAATCCTGCTTTGTGAGAGAGAATTTTTTTGCGCCCGATCCAACACCAAATTATGAAAGGTAATCTCTAGTGTGGCTCTGTGACACAGTAATAATGTGGGCAGGTAAAAAGGAATCTTACATCCTTAAGAGTGGGTGTATAGAGCCAGCTGATTTTTATCAAACATGGCTGATCAGGGCTTTCCTGTTGGCATTTTTCACTCTCTCTCTTTTTGCGCCCCCTCCTCTTTCGCCCATTTCTGTCCTACAAGCTCACTGGGCCTAGCCTGCTGATATGCTTCAGCACGACCACTAAGCACATCCCCACTGTAGGGTCTAAAGTTCACACCGCTGACAGTGACAATTCATTAGTGTCCACTGACACACAGCCAAACTCTAAGTCATAATACCACAAGGCATTCCTTTCTTTCTTTCTTTTTAGATCTTTCCTTTTTTTCCAGTTTCATTTGTACCAAGGAGCAATAAAAACAAAACAAAGTGCTCCATTCCTTTCTATCAATATCCTAAATCAATTAGATGGAGAGTGAATGAGAATGTCAGTCAATTGACCCGAGCATCTGAAGCCACAACTTGAAAAGAAATAACATGCTCATTTGTGTGTGGCTGGCTTCCTCTGTGCCTTTTAACACTATAATTAAATTGGATCAGCCTCCTAATTAGTCTAATTGAAAAATTATAACTTGATTATGTCATATTACGGCACTGTAAATCTAAAATGCTTATTTGCTTGACAAATACAGTGATGTCTGCGCATTTAAAGTGAACATGGGATGGCCTTGGCCATACCGAGGGAAATGTGCAGAACATTGCAGATCCCCCATTTATTTTCAGTTGCTCTCCTTTAATCACCAGAAGCTCAGTCAATTAGTGTTATTTTCATTTTATTTTAATAACTAATCGGGGAATTGGGGGTCTAGACATGATGCACAGACTGTAATTCTATTAAAAATAAACTGCCACACTTTTAGTTTTTCTTCGTAGGGATTTCTGGATGGGAAATGACAAAACCCAAGGGCTGGAATGGCTCTTCTTTGAACCACATCAGCTACTGCTTGATGATGTCAGATTTGCTGAATTGAAAACAAGCTCCTGGAGAGGGAATTGTTTAAGGTGATGATGATATCAATACATGTCACAGCTCACCTATAACAGGGAGGGGTAAACTAGTAGTAATGATCAGCAGCTTACAGTTTTTTTCCAACTACTTACGCACAAAACCTTCTCATCACTCAAATTGCAAAACTACACACCAAATCTTCAAAAACCATAAACCATTTCTCAGCTTCTCAATTGCATAAAACACTTTTTTTCAAAACATTACACACAATTCTCTACCTAATAACGTGCATCGCGTCGAGTCGACTAGAGACGAGGCGAGTCGAGCTGTTACCAGTAGCGGAAAAATGCTATAAGAAAAAATCTAAAAGGTAATGACTTGCCTTCCTTTTTTTAAACACAACCAATCAAAATGCTTCTTTACCAGGGCATACAAAGTCGTCACAAACCCATTATGCTTAACTGAACGCTAACCAGTATTGGCCTATACATATAGGTCAAAGGTCAGATTACTGTTTTGAACAATGGATGCCAACAATAGACAGAGAACAGCAGGAGGAGGGAAGAAGAGAAAGGAGAGCCATCTCTGATGAGATCAGGGCCACACTTTTGGCGTTTTTCCAATATATGGTACCTGCTCGACTCGCCTCGACTCTACTCGCCTTTTTTGGTGTTGCACTTTGAAAAAAAGTCCCTGGTACCTGCTGACAGGTACTTATTTTAGCATCACCTCTGTTGAGGTTCCAAGCGAGCTGAGTCAATACCAAAAGGTGACGTGAATACCTGCAGACTAGTGTTTGATCGGAGAGAATCGTCACAAATCACTGCGTCATCGTTGCTAGCGACAGACGGGGGGTGTCCTGAACAATCCCATCGTGTTTAAATTGTTTAGCCAGCTGTTCTTTTGAAACTAATCAGTCTTCTTGCTGTGTCAACGGCCCCATGGCAAGAATCAAAAACAACACACCTTGGACGTCCGGTGTATGTGTGTCGCATTAGGTCATGGCAGTTTCCTGTGGTGTCGCTATGACAACCAGCCACGCTACTAAATCTGCAATGGAAAATGGCGGACGGGGCACCGTGGTTGAGTTGAGCCGAGCAGAGCTGGTACCATGTAATGGAAAAACGCCATTATTCACCATGTGATCAACCACGGATTGACCATGAAAGAAGCCCATCTTGAGTAGCTTAACAGTGGTATCCATATTTTAACGTCCACTTCCCCAATACACAGGCACACACACACACACACACACACACACACACACACACACACACACACACACACACACACACACACACAAACAAACATGTTCTTTGTCCTTAAAATGACACCTTTGGTTTACACGTTTGTAGTTTTTTCTTGTTTCATGCTACTGTACACAACACTATGCTACTCTTACAAACGTAATGTTTTGCCCAATAAATATTTTGTTTTACTGTAGCATTGCATTGTTGTTTAAATTGCACTTTTCAACAACTCAGCAGATTACTTTCACTCTAGAACATGAAATAGATATAAGCCTATGAAAGCACTATGCACATGGTATATCCAAAAATGTACAATTATGAAAGAAGTTTTTGCCGTTTGATGCAAACTCTTCATTTTGAGATGTTTATGGTATTTTGAAAGCAGTGTTTCCTTTTGTAGGAGGCATTCATGGTGTGCACTCATGGTCTGCTGTACTCTGCAAATAGCAATTTAATATGAGAATTCATTGAACAATAAGCTTCCCCAATATGCCAGCTCGTCTTGCAGCCACCTTTGACCTCAACATGGCCCACTGCATGGCCTCCACTGCCTGCAGCCATCAGCAGCACACATAGAAAGAAAATTGTAGGTGTCAAGTGTATGTATGTTGTGTGTGTGTGTGTGTGTGTGTGTGTGTGTGTGTGTGTGTGTGTGTGTGTGTGTGTGTGAAAGGAAACAACACTGAGAGAATCGGAAAGAAGCAGTTAAGGGGGTTATGAACCCTTTGAGACCTCATTAACTAGGGAGCTTTCACCACTTTGTGTCATCCTGCTGCATGCTGTCTGATGCTCAGAGACCAGTAAGAGTTGATGACTACACTGTAATTTTAGTTATTTCAGTTCAGCCCGAAACATTCTCGTCATGCAGTCGTCACAGCTGAATTCACAGCGGTGGCTCAGTTTGTAGCAAAACAAAACCCTCAAGGGGAACAGGGCAAATAGGAGTAACACTGTTGTCCAGGTGCACGTGATAAGGTGCTCTAAAGCATAAGTATTAATTTGTATTCTTAGTGGAAGTGAAAAGGTTAAGTAGTCTAGTGAATTAAACAACTAAAATCAAACAACATGTTGGTGAAGGCCAGTGGCAATTTTAGACCCTTTTTAAATTTCATCTCAGCCCCCCTAAATATTGTAATAATAAAAAACAAATAAAAAATATTGTTATTTTATTTTAATATTATCATTATTATGTAGTTTATTTATTTTTTAATCGATCTAAGTCCTTCAAGTTTTAATTTGCAAACTCGTCTGTTAGTGACAGAGGACTAATAATCACTGGGTCAAAGAAAGCCAATGCTGTGCACCTGTAACCCAGTCGAGGAAAGTTTTATTTTGTATCTGTTTATTGCTGACACTTCATTTTCATTTCATTTGATTCTGGTAGTCCATAAAAAGACTTTTGTAGTTTTTTCATATGGTTGATATTTTGCATTCATTATCTGATATAATAATAAATACATATATTCATGGGGGGGGGGGGGGGGGGTTAACACTTTGGCAAGGCACTGTCTCACATTCTCATTAGGGGCTGAGCCCCCATAAAGGTCTGATCCTAGAATGGCTCCTGGTGAAGGCTGGTTTGGTGAGCACAATGCTGCTACAGCTGCTGGGTAGTGATAAGCAGTCGGCAGCAGATGTATGGAGTAATGCTTATTGGCTGGTATGTTATGTGAATGAGAAGATCAGCTCGGGATCAGCTCATATAGGAGGACACAACTGACTTCATGATTCTGCCTGAATCAAGCTCCATTAGCATAGGAATAGACAAAGATGGAACATTTAACGGTTAAAATGGAGTTAGACTAAGATCTTTTCAGCGCAGGTTTATAATGCGTAGTTTTCAGTTGTTAAGGCAGCATTGCATAACTATTTTACATTAATATACATTAATACATATACATTAATATAATTTTGTTGATACGCTGACTTGTAATCGGGAATGCAGACTCTTTCTTTCATTCATATGCCTGTTGCCTGTTGTTGCACTATGTAACATTTACAAATGGATCTGATCTCTTGAGGAAGTGCTGTCACTGATTTGGTCAAACAGGATAATATTTTATGGAGAAAATGTTTTCTGGTTTTCTCTGATGTCCTCCAGCTGCTCTGCTTTGCCTCTCTGTGATTTACTTGATTCCTGATTCAGAGTTTCCTGATGGACAGAAAGCTTGTATGTACAGTATAAAAATCTCACGTCTACAGCGTGATTTGTCCATTTTCTCCAAAAATTTGCTTTTGCGTAGTTAGAAATTGTCAGATGTGCATGGACAGGTGAAAACCTGTGGGCTGTTCTGATGATGTCACTTTGCCTGTGTGGACACTCACGACACTCTCAGATGCTTCATGGATAAATCAAGCTTGAATGCCACTAATAGTCCCTCAATGCACAGGAAAACTGATGCACACATATTTCAGGTATGGTAAATTGAATCAGAAATTTAGTCTGTAATCTGAATTTTGTAAAGAATGTATTGCTCGCCTCAATTTTCTATGACCATCGAACTATATAAAATTAACTCTGGGACTTTTGAGGGGCCATGACTTGCCGCACGCTGTTCAGACACTTCTCAGTATATTTATCTAAGTAATAAAATATGGCCCTGTGTCTTTGAGCAAAAAAAGAAATCTGAATCAGGCAATGCATAACCTTACCTGTATGTTTTACATAATATAGACCATGGAGATGAGTGCTTCTTATCATTTAATCATGTGTCATTAGAGGTGGAACAGGGGGATATTTTAAATAACATTTTACTTGTCAGAACTAGAAGGTTGCTATGTTACCAGAATCTTCAGAGAATAAATGTATCCTCTCCTGCTTTTTACATTTTACTTCAAATTAAGAAGGATTCCTTTTGAAAATAAGTACATGTGTCAGTCCAAACTCAAGACTGCGATGGCACCGGAAAACGTTCATCTGAAAATTGAGCCAATTGAACGTGTTGTGAGTCATCACTGACTTCATCCATGACTATCCTTGTTTTCTTCTTACCAAAAAAATGGTTTACATGTAAATCATTCTTTTTTCCAGATTTACAAAATTGTCTACAGTGCTGATGACAGTGAACAAAGTGATTGCACAGGATTCGATGTGTAGAGCTCAAAATTATAGCATTTGTCACGAACGACTTCTAAAAAGAAACAGTAAAAAGACGGATGGATGCAGATTCCACCAGTGAAGTGATGGATTCCAATCAAGGAAATCAGATGCCTCCACAGAGTCTTGATTTTGTCTGTTTGCACTGACAACATAAATCTCACTTGGTGGAGTTTAAGGCCAAGGACAATATTGAATAATTAACCGCAGCGGAGTGACAGATTGATCTACCGTGAACATGATACAGATGTAACCACGCTATTCATCTTCTCACTCTGTCAGTATATTAAGATGCAAGGTGTATTTCCCATGCCCCGGTAAATAAGCTTTTATTGCATCGAAGCCTCGGGGACTCATCTGAATATTTAAAATCTTTGGATGAATACACTGATTTAGCAGCTTTTAACATTCCCCTCAGGGTGCTGATGAGAATGTGTGAGAGTCGATTCAGTTGATCATCATTAATCTTTGAAATGACAGAAGAGAGATGTGGGATGATGGGGATAATGATAAATGTCCATAAGGTTTAAATCATAATTAATATGTAGGGAAAGGAGATTTTATCACGAGAAAATGTTTTTACTTTTGAACTTCCAATGATCTACGTCTAATGGTAATAAAAAGGAAAAGGTTTTAAAATGATGGACGCATCACAATATCACACCAGTTTCCAGAAATGGTTCATTTTAGTTTTATCTAAAAGCAACGTTGATGTTATAAACTCAATGTTCTGCACTCTGGCAAAATATCAAAAATGAATTTTCCAGGCAAGGTGGGTTCAAAGCAACATCAAACCCTCAATCTATCATCAGTACCTTATATCTCTGAAAAACCCACATGAACTAAGGTGGATATTGATCATGATACCGACACACACCGAAAACCTGTGTGAGGTCAAGAAAAAAAGATCCCTCAGAGGGACCTCCAATTCCCACAATCCCCTGTTAACCCGAACATCAGCACAACGTGAAGCGTCTCTCAAGGTCAGAGGAGAGGCCTCTTCCTACATAAATCATGACGAGTCATCACAAGAATAACCTGGATGCCCATAAGCGTCACTCAGCCTAGGTGTGTAGGTAAGCATTTTTTCCCTGTGTTTCTCACAAAGGCATCTATCGCATTTTCCGTCTTAGTTTTCTTTTTCTGTTATTTTTTTTTCATGATTCATCTGTTTTGTCTTCATGTTTGTTGCAGTATATCTACTAAAGGTGGACTGGCAAACCTTTGTGCATGTTTGTGGATGTTTTCATATTCAGATCATTGTTCTGTTTCAAAACCCATCCAAGTGAATATTCAGCTCGGCTAGAGGAGCGAGCCACTGCCATCAAAACCTGGGTAACCGTTTAGAAAAGGGTAAAACTAGCATAATCAAAATTCAAATATGTACTTAAGAAATAGTTTTTATGTGAAATGCCCTTTATGACGGATGGTACCAGTTTGTAATATCAAAATCAAAAGTAATATCAAAATAAGCAGATTTCGTATGAAGACATGTGTTAATAGCATGTTTCCCATTTACAGGACAAGGCTGACGATAATCAAATTGTTAACAAATCTCATTAAAAAATCGAAATGTGTTCATCTCTCAACACTTTTCCAACTTTTCCAGCCTGTCTGTGGCTGTTAGCCAACAATCCCATTTAAATTGTATATATTTAGTAGTTTTTGTTTTATAAAGTCACAGTGAACAGCTGTCGATTGTCGTTTTTAGCAAACATAACACAAACAGGAGTAACAGTCCATTTATTTCGGGATTATTTTCAGTGGTGGATTAATACACATTTGGTGCTCTAGTGCTGTGGTTGCCGACTTTTTACCTTGTGACCCCTTCATACTGTGTGAAGCAATCTCTCCTTGTGACCGCTTGTCACAGGTTTCATTTCAAAGAGTTATAAGCGGAAACAAAAAGTGATTTTCCCTTCTCAGACTGTTTTATTGGAATAATAATAAAAGGCCAGTTTTTTACTTGAAATTAGCTAGTAATAGATACAAGTTTGATAAAATGACGTTTGTGGGTGTTTTTCTAATTTTGTAAACCAGTAATCATCTCATATCCCCTGAAATTCATCACACAACCCCTTCTGTGACCGACTCAGGTTGGTAATCCCTGCTCTAGTGAGCATTTACATGTGTGTAATATACTGTACACATGTTCACAGTACGGAACATGTCACCCAGTGCAATGATGTGGCTCAATTATGTGTTTTGGACAACAATGAAGGTCTATGGCACAGAGGAAGAAGCTTTATCAACCTTTGGTTGAACAGAAAAAACTAAGTATCAACCTCAGTATCTACGTATACATTACTATACTTTCTTCCAAATTTACAGCATGAACATGATGCATCATAGAAAACGATGTCTTCTCCAGGCCCTAAAAAAAGGTAGACGGTCTACTTTAAAGGAAAAAGTGACTGTCAGGGTTTCATGCATGGCTTCTCTTCTCTGCAACAAGCGTTCACTCATCTGCACCTTGTAGTCTAAGTCTTTCTCACAAAGGCCCATTAGCGCTTTTTTATCATGAGTCTTTGATGCACCTTTTGAGAGAAATGGCGAATTAAATAGTCGATACCTCTTGCAATTCCTGGAAATTTGCTTATTATTGATCCACCCTCCATCTCTCCTACTGTGAACCAGATACATTTCTCTATTGATCCAGCATCAGACTGTGCAGTGTACTGGCACAGTATTTTTAAATCTCAGGCAATTACGTATTGATTGCAAAAAAACTTTTTCATTTTTGCTCCAAAATACACACAAACAAGTTTAGTTTGAAGGGGAGTCATTTTCAGCTAAAAAGCAATATCAGACTCACAGAGGCATTAATTGTTACACTCATAGTGAGAAATTTGTTTCCATTAATTTACCCCAGGTACTGCCACAATGTTCCCGTGCTCCATTAGTACAAAGGGAATTCTTTGCTTGCTTGACTCCTTAATAATAAATCCTATCCTCTGTCATCACCAACATCATCATCATTTTTCTGGGGGTGTTTGAAATGTTCCAATTCACCAGCCACCTCAGTGTTAATTCTTCCCTGATATACAAGATTTCTATATATGGATCCTACTTCAAGGTGCACCCTTTGCGGTTTTGATACAGAGGTGCTTTGTTGTTTGGAAACAGGATGAAAAAGAAGACAAAAAAAAACAGAACAGAAGTCTATTTCTGTCGAGCAACAACCCTCTGCAGTATCATGCATTTCAGAAGTTGAATTTACACGACAAAGGCGGTGTATGCACCGCCGACATGTTGCAACTGTTTCTTGACAGATGGATGAGGAATAAACAGCAGCAGTTCAAAAGAAAACTCACTCCCTGTAAGCCAAAGTAAGACGTTAGGCAAGATGTCCACTATTTCTAAATTACACTTTTTTCTTTCTGTAGTATCTGTTAGCCATGTGTTTATTGTATTTTTGGACTTCATTTTGTTCTATATATCTTTACTCTGACTATCTAAAATGCAGCAATTTGTGCCAGCATTTATGCTTCACTTAAATTCTAACCCATCCACCAAGTAAACAACTGTAGCACTTGTTAGGCTCCCCGTCATAAGGTGTATGATGCCTTTACAAGGTTAACATACAGTATTTAATCCAAGCTTTCTCCTGTCTCAGATACATTCAAGTCATTTTACTTCAAGTATTTTGATTGTAGTCATTTATCTTTCAATACAACGTTTTTAAGAGCACATTAACAAACAGCAGGAATTCCAGTTTTTTCATATTCACTTTCCCTTATTCCTATTTATTTAGTATACTGTTGAACCTTAGAGTTATCTGAAAAAACGTCCCAGTGCATGCATATGTAATGAGGTTGGACAGAGTTTCAGCCATGATTATGACTTATGAATATGCATACTTTAAATCTGGGAGACTTCCACGCTTTTTGGAGATTTTCCAGGCAAAGGGTGTCGCGCATCACACTGTTGCAAAACCAGGGTAGCTGATGGAGAGACAGGTAGGTTACTTTAAAAGGAAAACAAGCAAGGAATTGTCTGAGATTCTGAATGTACATTCACATGTCTTCCTGGCGTCGGTATCAGCAGGTGGTCACATAACGAAGTGGAAATTCACAGATAGGACAGTCAATTATTTATGATTACAGATCTGCTGTCTGTCATCACAATGATACTGTTGTATATTGTGTTGCATAGGCTCTCAACAGGCAGAAGGTACTTCAAGCCATTCTGTATGTTCATGTCTTAAATATATGTCCTCTGCAGATGCACAAATCCAACTAGGGATGTCATAGATGTGAAATGAGAGTGTGACTTGATACATAGCCGTGCTGGGCTTTGCCATTATACTGTTTTCACATTTATTTATTTTTGGCACAAAGCCCTTAGTTATTCTTGTGTATTGCACGCTCGTCTCTGCTTTAACATCCTGTATTGTTTTGTTTAATTCCCGCTGAGTGCCTGTATCAAAGATTGCATTTTGCAACCCAGTCATTTCATATCATTAATATTTATTCTAGATTTCATTTGTTAAAGTAGCAGTTCATCCATACAAAAACAAACATTTAGTCACTTACAAGTAGTTGTATGTAGCCATGGAGATTCCTGTTCCATGTGATAAAGTTTTAAGATCTCCACCTGTGAGGTTTTGTCCCCCCCTAAAAATGCAAATTGAGGTTAAATAGGATTTTGTTTGTGGTGCTCACAGCATTCAACCCACACCTCTTGTCTGAATGAACTTTTTTTATCAGAACAACTTTGTACCAAATAAATAGGCCCAATGAAAATGGTTACAGGGGCTATGTGTAAAATTACTCCCTTGTTAAATCCTTCACTACTCCCTATATAATATAACAGACATTTAATAGTTCACTCATTAGAGAGATTGCGGACAATTATTGATTGTGATTTACTTTTTATTACTGGCAGGTGTATTGTTTTGTTGTATATATTTCACAATCTGAATTGGGAAACTGTATTTGTTTTAAAACAGTGACCGGGAAATCAACAAGAAACATTAACCAACCCGATTAGCATGAAAAGCATGTTAATTAATTAAAGTAAAATTATTGTAATTGTTTGAACCTGTACTGTTGAAAGCACACATATTCAGCTTGATCTCTGTTTATATAACCTAATGAAAAGTACAGACAGAATAAAAAAAAATGTCAATTTTTGCAGGAGATAGGAAGAGATTAAAAGTAAAAGTCATGATTTATTATCCTAACTTTGACACAGAATTACAAATTTATATACAGTGTATGTATATATATATAAATTATAGCAGCGTGGCTACATTTGCTGTCTCTCACTCTCTGCATATGTGAGTGAGAGACTGTGGCTGATACTGGGCCCAGGTGATGGATGACCAACAGTGGATAAAGTACACAGCAATAACCTCCAGGCAATCCGGAGCACACTCGGGTACGACCAGCAAATTTATCATTCAATTGTCGGAGTATTTTATCAAATATGTTTTCTCCCGTGTCTTTTGATTTATTTTACAATTTATAAAAGTCCCTCTGAGTCAGTATTTGACAAGTGGCATTGCAACCCATATACAGCCAAGGCACAGGAACAGATCCAGAATGCAACAATGACCCATGAACAACAATAGGACATAGCATTTGAAAATTCTCTTAAATTAGCAAACTGTAGAATTGCCAAGTCAGTTTACAATAGAGGTGCATGAGTGGTGCTGAGGCCAATAGTATGCTACAAACTGAAGAGATGAACTCGCTCTCTCTCCTCAGACGAGTGGAGTGCGTGGGATTAGGCGGCGTGATGTAGGAGGCACAAACCCTGCTGAGCCCCGTGGGCTATGCACACTCATCAGCACATGGAGTGCACTTCACTATCTTGAACAGAATATACATGCTCCCCCATTACACAAATGGGTCTACAGCAGTTGAAAAGTTGTCTCAGCAAACTGCTTGTTTTTTTTCAATAGCAGGCTAATTGTTAATCATTTTCTTTTTAATTGTGGTGGTGGGCCTGGCCTCTCAATCTACAGTGACAGGCCTCCCAAGGCTCGCCCTGGCGTTAATGTGATGTTCAGTCTCATGCGTTTAGTCTTGCAGCAGCAGTCTGTCCCCCAGCAGCCACTGAGCACAGCATGAAGGCAGCCTTTGAGGGACATTACCAGGCCAGCCTCTCGGATGCGTAATATGTAAGCTGCTTCTCGCCGGAGGCAGGGAGCCTGGTTCTCTGTCTTGCCCAGCTCTTGCATTTTTCTCTGGGGGCTTGGCAGTGCCCATGTGGGGAATGGCAGTGATTGATGATGCCCACTCCGTTTAACACGCTGTGGAAACCCAGAGGCAGATGGGGATCTACAGATGCATGCTTTGTTGCAAAACTACATAATCCCAGGTCTTGAGGAAGTCAGCATTGCTACAGTGTGTCAGTGTGCTGTTTCACAAGTGCAAAAGATCATGTTGCCATTTTTCTTCATATAGATCATCCCATTGAACATGTATCATCAATTATGACACGTGTCACTTGGAGCCTGTTTAAATAATCTTCTGCAAGTTTTTTCCTCTTTTTAAATACATGAAATATTACATTTAATGAATGAGTATTATGCTTGCATGAGTGTTCTTATTATGCAATTATTAGACCGTTATTTCTGTGTTTATGTCATGTAGTATGATGCCATATCAGGAGAAATTGCATTTGTGCTGCAGGTCACCATTTTTTTATTCTGAAGAAATCTAAACCCCCCCATTTCCTCCCCATGTTTGATTTGACATATTAATCTTATCTACTTTCCAAGAGTGCAAATGGGAATAACTAAAACATACCACAGTTATTTTATTGAAAAGAGGATAACAGGGTAGGAGGAAGTTATTTGTGCATCTGGTGAAGTGGGAAGTTCCATTTATTTGGATTTTGATGTGCCCTGTTGTCATGGCACCTAGATCCCATCCATGCACATGAACCTATGTGTACAAGTGGGTCTGTGTGCAATTGTGTGTAAGTGTGTGTGTGTGTGAGTGTATACATGTGTGTATGTAAGATAAAAGAGATATTAAGAGACTAGGTGGAAGAGAAATTGAAATAGAAATACAGACGGGAAACAAAACGGGGGGAAATGAACTGACACAGGAAAAAGCTTCTGTAAAGAGCATTTAGTGATGGAGGTAAAGCTAGTAATATTGATTGAGAGAAATAAATGTGTTTGGCCATTTGTCACACCGGGCTCAGGCTACAGCTGGTTAAGTGGCCATGGATCCCTTTACCAGTGGCAAGTGAAATCGCAGCCAAGAGGTTTAGTGCATGTGTAATGAAGGGACACAAAGTCCATCTGCATCTCAGTCTGCTTTGATGCTTTGATGTGGCATGTGCTCTATCTCGATTTATCTCCAAAGGCGACAAAACCCCGGATTAGCAAGACACACACATCATTTGTCTGCGCTGGATGTGAAGTGCAAACACAAAAGCCCTCAGCATATTTTTTAAAACCTTAATTAACTGGTGGAGAAAACATATCTTTATTTATGCAACAATTAAGAGAAGTAATGATTCAGACAGTTACTTACTGCACAGTTTCTTACCTTACTCTACTGCAAAGGTTTAATATTTTCCAGTGTTTTGCTTGAAGGCATATCACTGATTCAAGTTCATTTGTCCACATTTGTATTTCTTAGAAGCAGTGAAGTCCAAGTGAAGAATGAAAATTATGGCCTTTGGCTAGCTCTATACACTACACAAAAATATATATATTGTTGGCCACTTGAACAACAGCTGAACAATCCTTAAACACTACACTTGCGTATTGTAACCTCATAACTAAAATATTAGCAAACCGTTGCTTTTTACACATCCAGCATACACACAGCAACAATTTTTTGGAGTTGCATTTCTGGCCACGTAACAATTGTAAGTCTACTCTAATCCAATCGGATATTGACTTATTATTTAGCTCTGTTTTGGTCCCAAACATCTCACATTGTTTTTTCAGTTGCAAAATTCCCCACCAGCTAGTTGCTAACTTGATCTGTCCTGGTGGATGGTAGCACTCAGTCAGTCTATCCGAGCTTTTTCACTGGAACCAGACATCAGTTGCAGCTGAAAGTGAAGCTGAGAGTTATGAGAGCTTTTAGACTGAAACAAAGTAGTGAAGTTGTGGGATGTAAAATCCAAACAAGGACCTTAAAGAAACCGACGACTTCTGTAGGGCTGGTGGGATCCAAAGAGTTGGGTGATAATTCTCTGTGGGTTACTGCTACTAGCAATCATAATACACACTGTTGATAAATAACTACTTATCAGGGCAGTTTTAAATAATAAACATACAATTCAGAGAAAATAAACACACAATAAATGTTCAATACATAAATAGAAAATCCAAATATACTGTGGTTCTTTACATGAAAACAGTCAATAATTAATCATTCTCCAGCCAACACATCCTCGTACCTAAACAAAATTTTAGGTTGACTTCAAAAGTCTCCCAAAATGACACAACCATACTGGCAGTTTAATCATGTGACTGTAATTATGTGACCATTCTATTTACCATAACGGGTGCAGTTTCAAAACACATAAAAACATAGTGTAGCAAAAAAACGTAGGGTTGGTAAAACATCAGGGATTGGCTTAAAATGATTCACAAATTACTACTAAAATGAGGATGTAACATTGGAGTCATTATTTTGTCACAGACTAAGGTCTGACTAAGGTAAAGATTAATTTCAAAATAAAAGGTGAGTTTTGGTTTCACACAGGCCACAAACCCCAGTCTCCTGAGTCAAAGTCCTGTGTTCGTTTAAACCATCAACCCATCAAACCCCCTTCCTCCTTATGGGGAATTTGGCTCTCTTATACTTTCTTACCACAGTTACTTGTTTGCTGTTGGGGTGATTACTAAAGCTATGAGTGCTTTTAACAATTGTTTTAAATTGCATTGGGGTATTTTGAATGTGTGGGACCCCAGAACAGCTGCAGCTCTACAGTACTGTAGCTAATGAGATCCAAATAAACTAAACTAAACAGGTCGCCGCCTAACAACAAAACGTAATTGTGAGTCGTAATGAGCTGCTTCCACGATCGACCCATACGGTCGTTTTGTGGGTAAGGATGGGCTGCATCAGCCAAATTATTTCAGATAGCGGGGATTCAAATCTTTAACTCTCATGTTGTTTTTTGTATGTTTGCTTGTCAAATCTTTGTGCCACAGATTGGTTTAGTAGACTTTTTTACTTCTACTCAAATCAGCTGCAATTGAATTTATTTGACTCCTTCTTTGATAGGATATTTTACTATGTTACATTTAAGTTAATGGAGCCGTAAGCACGAAGTTCGGTAAATGCTATCATCATTGTGAAACAGACAGCAGAAGTAACTGATTCACTCCACAAACACTGTGTTGAATTAATTGCTGGTCCCAGACCACAGAAATAGAGTCATTAGTCTATAAATCCAGCCAGTTGCCAAGGATGTTAAAAGTGACATAAGGCAAGATTAACCATCCATCCTCAGAAGTACCAAACTAAGTCACAGTTGAGTGTGAATGTAAACACTAATATTGACTTGGGGAGCTTGTGGAGCTTAACTGTGCACAAGGGAGCTCAATAGCCAATCCACTCACACACACAAACAAAGAGAATGACACTTATTTTGAGGGTGCCTTACATCATGAAAACAAGTACATACTACTTTGTGAGTTGTTTGATTTCAAGAGGTGTTCCCAAATCAGAGAGTAGACACTCCTAAAACAATTTACGGGAGTCATAATTTAGAAACACACGGTTGTTTGTATGGAGGAGGTAATAATAGAGGAGGCTTTTAAGGGACAAAATGAGTCTCACTGCATTAAACAATGGTGATGGTTTGATATTCTCCTTGACATTTTCAAATTATATTATGTGGTTGGCAGAAAGAAGTGGTGAAAGAAGTTACTTTTTTGCTTGTTTTAGTGCCGTCCAATTATTGAAATATTTAATTGTGATTGTTGCATTAATGTCATAGTTTAATTGCAATTAATCACACATTTTTATCTATTCTAATTGTCCCTTGATTTCTTTTTGTCACATCATTTTGTTCTAATTTTAATGCTCTGAAAAGTGGATCGGCTTGCTTTGTGCAAATGTTTTTTTTTTATTGAAAATATAACATAGGGTAGGTGAAGTTAAACAATGCCTGAGTTGGAAACGCATCTTGTTGTCACGTAAGGGCCCTGTTCCTGTTGCACAGACATTTTAATTGTATTTTATGTCTGTTAAGAGGCACAAAGGAACTCTAAAACCTGCCCCAACAACTGTTGTTTTGGCTCAGTAGATGCTTGTACACATAGCTGCAGCTACTCTGTGTTGTCTGCATTCAGGTCGGGTTTTTTTTCAATCGAAAGTAACCGCATATTTATGACGATCAAGATTAAAGTAATAATTATTCAGAATTCTCCTTTAATATATAATAACAGTAACAGGGGACACATTATGTATATTGTCTTGATTATACCTACATACTTTTATTTATGTAGCATTTGCAATGCAGAACTTTTTACTTGTAAAGTCTAGTGTATTTTTACAATACAGAGTAGAATGAGTACTTTTTCTGAAGTGAGGATCTGAATGCTTCCGCCATGACTGGCAGATGCGATAAAAGATAAGGAAGCACCTCAGTGTTGCATGCAAGCACTTAGATCCCACAACAGTGCTGAGCAGAATCTAGAGCATCCAAATTTAGTCGAACGAAATCCAGGGTTAATCACCCAGAATGCAAAGCAGATACTCAAACATCTGTTATAAAAGAGAGAGCACGGTGGCTTGCATGGAAAATCCATTTGCTCCCCAAATAAATGGGGGGGGGGGGGGGGGGGGGGGGAGTGGCAGGCAGGGAAAATACTTTCCAATCTGTGACTGTAGAAGAAACAAGGTTTTGTGTTTTGACCAAGCTAAAAATGATGTCGTAGGGGAAAGAAAAGGGAAGCAAAATGACAATGTTCACAGGTCAGCCTGCCTTTAAACAGCTGATATTTTAAAAATGCATAACCTGTTATTCCAAATGGGCTGGTTTCTCATTACTCTTTTGCTTCAGAGAAATTAATTGGTATACACAAAATTGTTATTGTATCTGGTGCTGTACAAAATCACAGACTTTTTGGCAAGGCTGTGTTGCTTTGCAAATGTTGTCAATATTAACCCACATTAAATAAAGGCTTATTGCTGGCCAAGTGAGTTAAGTGCCCTAAGAAAATATCAAACATTTGGACTTTATATCTATGAAGCATGGACGGAAGATGTGGTGATGGTTTTATGCAGCTCTGTGGCTAAACCTGCACTACAAAAAAAGCTTTGTTTTGTCTCTGGGGAGCTTTGGGTTTCTATCCCAGCTGACTCTATTCTTTTCCATTCTAATCCAAGCTACCTGAAGCAGTGTTGTAAACACTTACATGAAAGTGCAGTTCTCTGACAGGTGTTTCCCTGGCTGTTAAATTGTGAGTTAAATCTTTTGGCTGTATGCCTGTTTAGCTTCTGCTAATTGTCAGGGAGGAGGGTTACCATGAAAATACTGTTCAACTCTCACGTCAAATTAAGTCTAACCGATACAGAGACGTGAAGGGAGAAAGAAATAGACTTCACTTCAAAAAAATTAAGACAGGATCCTATGGGAAGATCCCTGCCTGTTCATCTTTAATGTATCTCAACATGTTCTCCGAGGCTCTGAGGACTGACAATGGAGAACAGACAGAACAAAAGAAGAATGGCAAAGGGAAAGAAAGAATTTGGAAAGAGAAAAGTGAGGATGAGGGGGCAGCTTACTGGGGAATAGGAGTGTACTGTGAATGATTGATGAGCAGACAGGGCTGTTGGGTGCGTTGGCCATGCAATAAAAATAGACTAATCCATCCTTTTCACTCCCTGAGGATCATAGCACCATAGCCATCACTGAGCTAGTGGGCTTTTTGGAACTTTCCAGTCTGTTCACTGACCAGTTTTCAAGAAACAAAAACAGTGGAGGAGTTAGTGCCCAATGGTATCCGGCCCATTGGAGTCTTTCTATCACCTCCCTTTTTCAATCTCTATTTCCTTTCTTTTTACCCAGCTGTCTGTCTGTCCTTTTTTTCTTTCTGTACCTGTCCATCTGAGTGTTGCTTGGGTAATTTGCCTGGATCAATCTGTTCACCCCCAAAGTGTCCACACTCATCTCCTGTGTCATTTCCCCCTTGACCAAACACTCTCACTAGTGTAATTGTCGCTCCAAACTCACCTTAGTTCATGTTGAATCCTGATTACCCTTTTCTACCTCTTGTTACTAATTTTCTCCATCAGCTGTTGGTCGTTTTTGCTAAACACAGAGTGACCCCTGTTGGTGGAGAATATGCTTACAGGCAGTAATGGTACATCTTTCTCTTCTCTGGGGGACATCAACCGTGAAATCAGCCTGGCATTGGCTACACTGTGACAGACCCTCTGTCTTGGGGCTATATTTGCCCCCTGCTCTCCCTCCTTACTTGGGAAGAAGCACCAGTCAGTAGGTGGGGTTAGCCTCCTTGATTCAAGAAAGATAAACCCCACCTCCAAGGAGACCATTGTCAGTCTCCACATTGTTTCCTCCCTCTCTTTTATAGCTACTGTACAGCTGACCAAGTCATTAAAATTCTCTACTGTTATTCTTGTAGCTGGCAACCAGTGTATCCTCGTGTTTATCTTTTTGTCTTAGATACATGAAATAATGTGTTTCTATAAAAAACTACTCAGATGCTTTACTTTTAAAAGTAATACCACAATGTAAAAAGTCCAGCATCCAAAAGGACATTAAGTAAAAGTACCTAAGTATGTATTAGTAAAATATACTTAGAATGTCAAATATCTAATTACTTGTTGAGCATAATAACCCCTTGGGTGTACTACATTATATATTGCATATAATTGCAGTTTTATCATGCACCTAAACATGTAAGCTACATTGTAATGCTGTAGCTGGAATGCTGGACTTAGTTTTGACTTCTTTATATAATGATGGGTAGTTTTATCTAAAACAACGTATCAAGAAACTAGTAACTAAGAAAAGATAAGCCTGTATTGATACCAAGAGGGGACATTAAAGGATTGCAGTACAAGGACAAAGATAAATAGATCATTTTATATGTATTCTTATTATTATTATTATTATTATTATTATTTGTTGTGGTTTGGGGTTCTTTATGGGGGTAATTGTTCCCGTCTTGCTTCCTTGTGTTTGTTTCTTGGTTTTCTCCCCGGTCCTGTGTGGTTCTCTGTTTTGTGATTCCCGGTAAGTGTCTGTTTGTTCTACTTCCTGTTATTTTGATAGCCAGCTTCCTGTCTTGTCGTGTCTAGTCTTGTCTAGCTTCACTTTGTTTGTCTGATTGTTCAGCCCCGCCCTAATGTGATTCACCTGATGTCTCACCTGTTCCCTGTTACCTCATTACCTCCTGTATTTAACCCCAGTGTTTCCTTTGTCTCTTGTTGGATCATTCCAGTTTTGTTTGCCTGTTTGCCGTCGTCCTGTGAGCTGTCAGCCTTGCTGTCTCCCCGTGTGCTTACCTGTTTGTTTTTCTAGTCGTGCCTTCTTCTTCTTCTGCCCGCCTGCCTACCTGTGTTCCTCGTCTTCCTGCCTGCAGCCCTGTTATTCCCTGTGAGTTTTTCCCCGCGCATTTTTCCCTGTGTGCTGCTCCCCTTCTCCTGCTCCTGCGTTTGGCTGTGGAGTGTTTTTTTTGGACTCCACCCTTTGCTCCTTGTGTTTTTGGACTTTGTCAACAAAGCCTTTGTTGATGCTCCGTTCCACTCTGCATTTGGGTCCTCCTTCCTGCACCATAACTATTATTATTAATTGTATTCTTGTTGTTGTTATTATTATATTGACAATATTAAGTATATAAACGAAAATAAGAATAATTCAAATAGAAGCTATAGTTTTCATATTTTTGTGTCATTATGGATATCAAATTGCCGCAAAACAGTTTTACCTACCACCCACAAATGACTTAACCTATATAAAGTATTATATTATATAAGGTGAAATACACTGATATTGTATAACATATGTGACATTATAGAACAGAATTATAGCAGAGAATATAAATTAATACAGTTCAGACATAACATGAATTGTAATGTATCTACAGATTTGAAATAAATGTAGCGAGGTAAAAATTACATTATTTCCCACTGGAACGTAATAAAGTATGTGTCAAGTAGCATTAAATCTAAATGATGACAAAAGTTCAATTGTACTTGAAGCAATAGACATTTTTTCTTGGATGAGAAGATTGATACAGCTACAGCCAGCAGCTGGTTGGCTTAGCATAGCACAAAGCATGGAAACAGGGAAAACGGTGAGCCTGGCTCTGTGTCGTAACTTAACAAGTTGTATCATGTTTGTTCAATCCGTACAAAATCCAATGTGTAAAAACAAGTTAGTTTTTGTGTCATGTGCTGGACTGTTTCTTGTGTAACCAGGCTTGCCGTTTCCAGTCTTTATGCTGAGCTAAGTCTATGTTTTTACATTTTATCTACTGTGAGTTAATTTACAGAAAAAAATAATAAATGGTAAATGTGACAATTTATTAGCATGCCCTGTAGGGGAACCCTTGTCTTTTTTCAAACAAATCTAAACATATTACTTCACATTTGCTTTTAAAACAACTGATTGGGTGAGTCATCCATCCTGAAACACAGTAGCTTCCCGAAAAACAAAGTTTATTTCATCGTAGTTATCCCGCAGTTTCTCTTGGAAGTCAAAACAGAAAGAAGTAAATCATCTTAAATTTGCTAAAATGCTTAAGTTATGACACATCCAGCAGAGATTTCCTTTGAAATGTGGAGTGCAGTGTGCTAGGCTGTCTACTGTAAGTAAAGTGTAATTGGGTTTCAGTGTAGGAAAATGTCCTGAGTTTGACTTCAAGTTTAATTTGCTCCAGAGTGAAAAGAATGAATAAGACATATGCAGATGGGAATGTCAATATGAACTAAGCTTTCTTTTTGCTTTCATTATTCACTAAAGGCACCATGACATTGGTGATTTTGTTAAGGGGATTCAGCTTCGAGGCGAGGAATAGATGTGTGCTTGAAACAGGTGATGAGAGGGTCTTTGGGGAGCACCTGATGTGTTTGATGAAATAATGTAAAACGATTCTGGTACTAGGGAATACAATTACACAAATTAGACAATATAAGAGTAACACTTCACATGAAGACAGGACAAAAAAAGGCCGCAGACATGCACCGAATGGCTTTCTTTTGCCAAGTGGCAATACCTGACTTCCTAGCAGCCAATCACGCTCTCCTCAGACGACATATTTGGTCACCAGATGAGACTGGCCCCTCTGACACTCTCAATTACCTCACATGATTCATGTCAAATTTCATTTGATGAGACTGACCCTTCGCCCCAGCCACAGAGAAGACTGAGTTATAAATGTCAACCCTGAGATTTTGAGTTAGGGAGATCCAAGTGATTAAAAGTTAATTGTTGAAATATGTCAAGGTGGCTTGTTTAATTATGGCGAACGAGGCATTCATTTGGGCTCCGACTTTAAATACCGCGGCGGGTAACTAACACCATGAGGCTCGCCTTTGTGGATGCAGCGCTGCTTTATTTACTTTGTAGAAGTCACAGCGATGACCCCTGGGGAAGATAATCAAGGTGGCTTTAACATTTTATGCCGTTGCTATACGTGATGAGCATATCAAGTCAATTATGCTTTTCAGAAATGGGACAGGGAGCTTGAAGCTGGAAGAAAATACTGATAACCAGTGTTACGCATGTTTAAATTGTGAAGCATAACAGACAGTTTTGAGTTTTCAGATGAGGCTTATCCCCAGGCTGCTGCTTACATTGGATAATTAGGTCCAATGTAGTAGCTGGAGGAGGTAGCTGGATGGAGTGGGAGTCCGCAGATTCAATAATCTTGTATTTTTTAACATATTGTTAAGCTCTCAAGCTATTCCCCACTCAGTTAGTTGGTTCCCCCCACTGTCACTGGGGAACCAACAGAATAGATTTGTCGGGCAAAGATATTCATAGTCATTGATTTATGTGTCAGGTCATAGTCCTCCAATGGCATTAATGTATTCCATCATTTCCACTGTATTCAAGAAGAAGCGAAGCCATAAAGAGTTTTCTTGCTTCGCGCAAAGTTTGAACTGGGTCACGATAAAGACCCCGCAGGCCGTTTCTCATGCCATGAAAGTATTCCTTTCATGGCATGCCAGATACACAGCAGAAACTCAAGCAAAGTTCATTTTCACATGAACTAATGCCCCTTTTTGCTCCTTGTGAATAGAATAAGGGCACATTCAACTGTTAGTAAATAAGGACACACATTGAAGCACAAGATACCAGATTTAACCAACATCCATTTACAGACTAGGAGCTCTGAAAGTAGCCCCACCTGCAGGCAGTGAGTAGGACACCTGAAGGGTTGTTTTGTATGTTATATAATTTGAAGATTTTTTTGCTAGTCTCGCTTTGCCAGACCCTTCTCCACAGCGCCGCAGAGGAGGGTCTGGCTAGTCCATATAGCGTGCCCTGATGGGAGAAAAACGTGCTGTGGCTCATTACCATTTCTTTAAATCTATCAAAAACATAATGGGCGGCACGAAGCACTGGCAAAGGCCACATTGCCGCTGCAAAATGGCCTCAGGAAAGAAAATTGTTTACGTGGAACATGTAAGGTCAAAAGTTGTTTTAGTCGTGCAACAGAAAAGTCAGATTAGACAGATAGTCTAGTTAGCTGTCTGGATTTACCCTGCAGAGATCTGAGGAGCAGTTAACCATAGTCTTCAGAAATTCATCGGGGTTTAAAATCTCAATACAAACAAAACATAAGGTAACAGACATCCGGCTAAAAAAAGTGAAATTAGGCGGAAAACAGAACAATCCTGGAAGTAGATCATTGTGCATATAGACTAGGTTTTGGCCAACTACTAGACAACTATCTTCAACAGGACAACCATCAAATTGTTACTTTGTATTTTTTTCCCCTAAATTTAATTTTGTAGAAAAATGTACATTAAAATAATAACATATTATTAGCAAAGATAAATCAGCCTATTCATAGAAAACAACAACCCTAACAAGATGATAGGTTTACTGGCTTATTGGTAAGGTAGCCTCTATGGTAACCATTCACAGAGACTGGTAAGCTTATGGTTTAACTGTGCCTTCCACATGTATGACAATAAAACTTGGTGATATTTGAATATGTAAAAAAAAAAAAATCTTTTAAAGGCTAAGTATTGTAGGGCACTATGAACAGTTGTATAGGCTTTAGGCTGCCCTACATTAATGTAGGCCCAGTAAATTACGCAACTCACTTGTATACAATACATGTAGTAGGGGGTTCCTGCTCATCTTTCTCTCAGGTTAGGAGCCCTTGGCCAGAAAAATGTTGAAGACCCCTGCACTAGACTAAAACCCAAACACATTCAGTTGATAATGATATAAAACAGCAAAATCGTAAACTCTGAGATGTTGGAGAAGCTAGAACCAGATGTTTTTTTTAAATGACTCAAAAGGATTATTCCATTATGAATCAACTAATCGTTGCAGCTCTATAAACTACGTTCTGCTGAATACTGGGAAGAGTTCACCATTTTTCCATTACCTTCTTAATGTCTTTTTGTCCTCCTAAGGTTCCTTTTCACCAAATTTGCAACATGGAATAATTTACCCTTTTGCTCATTTTGACAATACTATACTTGTGATCCATGCTAAGCCTGTGAGAAGATATGGGATCTTCAGCACTAAATGAGGAGGATGAGGAGGATCAGCACCATTTAGAGGTGCTGATCCTCATCCCAGCTGCTTCACACTTGGCTGCAAACCGATCCAGTGAGTTCTGAAGGTCACAGGCCGACGATGCCATCAGGACCACATCATCTGCAAAGATGATCCTGTCCATAAATATTACTAATAGGATTAGTGACAAAGCGCAGCCCTGGCAGAGGCCAACCCTCACCTGGAACGAGTCCAACCAACTGCCGAGAACCCGGGCACAGCTCTCGTTTTGGTCATTGGATGGCCCTGAGAAGGGACCCCCTCACCCTTTTCTCCCGCATCAACTTCCACAGTATCTTCCAGGGGACGCGGTCATACGCCTTCTCCAGATCCACAAAACACATGTAGACCTTTTGGGTATATTCCCAGGCTCCCTCCAAGATCCTCCTCCAAGACCATGAAGGAATCCGCATTGTTCCCTTCAACCCGAGGTTCAACTATCAGCCAAACCCTCCTTTCCAGTACCTTGGAGTAGACTTTACCAGTGAGGCTGAGAAATGTGATACCCCTGTAAATGGCTGTGAGGGACCAAGCAGTTAGGCATGAGGAGTCACAAGAGAAATTCCAAAAAGCAAGAGTTTTATTTCCCAAAAAAT
>NC_048412.1:20960863-20993287 GCF_013103735.1 Etheostoma cragini | reverse complement strand
TAAACCTAAGGAAAAATATAAGTGCTTGAGGTTACCGCTCTTAAGCTGGCTGTATGGCCATGACTGTGGCCATCACAATGCCATACACCCTCTGGTCCCCCTTTTTGAAGAGGGGAACCGCCACCCTGGGCTGCCACTCCTTAAGCACTGTCCCAAACTTCCACGCAAGGTTGAAGAGGCTTGTCAACCAATACAGCCCCTCCACACCCAGAGCTTTCAGCATTTCTGGAAGGATTTCATCAATCCCCAGGGCTTTGCCACTGTGGAGTTGTTTACTACCTTTGCGAATTTCACCAGGGAAATTGACGACAATCCCCCATCATCCGCCGGATCTTTCTCTGAGGGCGTATTAGTTGGATTTAGGAGTTCCTCAATTTTCCATATATGGATATATATTCAATATAATATTGGATATATAAAGAATATTATTATTAATAATAATAGTATTCAACATAATTGGAAAGCCAAATTATGGTGGCCATGGGGAAATAAGAATTATTTTATGTGCACTGTATTCATTTCACGCCTGATAGACTCCCACCTTTAACCGAGAACGTGCATTTCTTTTGATGCTGTTTCAGGCTCCGGTCTTATAATATAAGAATAATGGAAGCATTCTCCCTTTTTAATTGGACATTGTTGGAATGACATATCAATTCTGCTGCAGAGATGCCCTTTCCATGTATATTGTAATTGAAACATTCCAAATTTCCGCCTTACAGACACACTAAACAGGAGACTGAGACTGCTTATGTATTGCAAACCTGGATCGCCTGCATGGTTATTTATTGTTGACTCTGCTTTTACTGAGCATCATATCACTTCATTTTTTCATTTGTTTTCTGACTAATATCTTGATGCTCGTGTGGCTTTCTCTCTCTCTCTCTCTCTCTCTTTCTCTCTCTCTCTCTCTCTGAGTCATAAATGCTTGTTGCGTAGAAACACACTAATGTGCATTCTCTTTATATTCTCGTTGATAGTAATACTATTAATATTGGTGATTCATCTGCCTTTGTGCTATTTGTTTTCTGCCATTTTACATTCCAAAAGCTCTGATTTCCATTAGCATTTTTGCAATTATCCAGAAATTCTATTAAAGTTCTTGGCAATGAAATGACAAGAAATGATCACCCTATTAAGCCCCGGAGCTGAAAACATCCTAATGTGAACAGCATTGTATGGTAATAATTTTCATTAGAGAAAAAAAACAACTTTGAATTACTACCTGTGTTTAAGCACTCAAAATTCCGTTTCAGGTATTCATGGAACGAGGCTGACAAGCGAACTGAAGCCGAGCAAATAAAAACTGGCAGCCGCTGGATGAATGGCTGCATGGTTGGGTCATGATAAGGAAGAATTACATTTTTACACATCACTGAGGAGAGGAAAACAAAGCCTAGTGTGGGGTTAAAAGCTCTTTAAACTGTTGGAAAATAACCCAGCAGAGAAGAAAAACAAAAAGCATCATTCTCTCTTAGTGATTTAAGCCTTTTCCTCAGCGGAAGATGTAAATGATTTAGAGCCCATCAAAATCACACAGTATGGTCCCCAAAGCACACACCGTAAAGAGCATGATAGTGGTCCGCGGGATACTGTATCAATCTTTTGGATTTGTTCCTATTGGAGCTATTAACCAGTCAGTTGTGATTTACAAAGAACTTCATTAATCATGACAAGAGGGATGACACTCCCTCATTTAACAGTACAACTTGAAGATTCTTCATATTCTTCATGATCAAATGTAACATATCATGCTAATTATCTATCTATCCATCTATCTATCTATCTATCTATCTATCTATCTATTCTTCCATCCATCCAGGAAGACTGGCTCATATCCCCCTTTGCCCTGCTCAATGTCAACCTGTCCTTTACGCATTTTTATAATTGCAGAAGCAAAAGGGAAATCATAAAGAGAAATGTGGCAGCAGTAACAAGAATCAAAATGAAAACAAGAAATGGTACCACACGGTGTTCTTTATCATTGAAAGAGTCAGTCAAAGTCTGATTTTGTTTACTTGTCTACTCTGAATCTTTGATTGCAAGGACTAATGCTACCAAGGAAAGTTCTATGACGTTTGGTCTTATTTCTTCATGTATGCAAACTGCTGGTTTTGATGCCTTTTTTTCTCTATGATTCTGTCTCATATTGCATAATGTCCTGTATGTGTTGGAAAGTTTAAAAAATGCTGAAATTACACAAGAAAAGAAAAGCAACCTTAAGCAGAAAATAAAAATAAACTTTTAAAATTATATAAATTGAAAAAAATAAAAACTTAAAGACTGACAAGGTAGGATTACCTAATAGCTAAAACAAATAGTCAAGTAATTGATTAGTTGACCAACTATCAAGTATTTTGACAAGAAAAAGTTCCAAATATGTGCCAGTTTCAGCTTTTCTTTGTTGTATACAATTGTAAATTGAATATCATTGGTGATGATGTCACCCTGGGCTGTAAGTAGTGTAGTACATTTTCTGACTTTTTTTTAGACCAAATGACTATCGATTAAGAAAGAAAATATCCAGAAAGATTGATCAATCTTGCAATCAAGTTGCATTCCTAGTTTTGTTTGCCAATGGTCAAAGATACAAAGGCCAGAACGAAAACATACAGTAGATGAAGATTCAGTTCAGTCATAAACGACAGAAAAGGGGCACAAGGCCTACTGTACACTATCCCAACCAATTGGCAGTTTGGCTTCTGAGAGCCCACTCCCACTGGGTGTGAATCAGAAATCTAACAGCTAATGGCAACAGTCACCCCATGGTAGTGCTACTGACAGCAAACTAATGCCCACACATACAGAGTGGAGCACAAGACTGTCAACACCCCACCATGACCCTGCGGGTATGAACTGGTGAAAGAAAGAAAGAAAAAGAAAAATCAGCCTCTAGTTGAAATTGATGGCTGTTACTTCTTTTTCCAACACCTCTTAAGCACACTTGAGCCTTTTACCACTAAGGGGGGATTTTATAACTATGAGTGGAAGAAGGAGCGTGCTGAATGGGTCAGAGAAGGAGTAAATTAGTATAAACTCTGTGAACGTAATTCAAGCATTTATTCATATTCATCTTTCTTAGTCATGCAGAACTCTCCTGGAGGCATGGAACAACAGATATTCCCTCATTTGATGCTGTAATGATGATGGCGGAGAGTGCTGTATAGCATGGGGCTCCCAAAATCTCCCATAGGTGATAGCTGGATTGAGATCTGGTGACTGTGACCTTGCCAGAGCTTAAGTATAACATAATTGCCATGCTCAAACCACAGTCAGTGAAGCCGGGTGCTCTTTATGGAAGTGTCTGTTGTTTTTTGTTTTTCTCCATTCTTGGTTAAGTCTTCAATTGCCACCCATTTATGATTTGGGGCAGATGTTAGTTTTAGTGCTTTACAGTTTTCACCTCAAAATAAATCCAAACTTGAAGAACTCCAGCTTTTGTCCCTAGCTATATGTGCACCTTTTAGGCCACTAAAGAGCAGCTAATGCAAATGGTTTTGTTAGCGCTGAGTTCAAGGTCCAATGTGTAGGAATTTCTCCCATCTAGCGTTAAGATGGCATATTGCAATTTACTCACCCGCACCAAACAGTTCAAATTACGTATTACAGCTACGGTAGCATTCACGCTTCAAAGGCCGTCTTTTATTTTTTTAATATCGTTTTTCTTTTCCTGGGCAAAGAAGAAGACTCCTGTTCCTGAAACTTGGATTTTGAATATGGGCATGAGGCGGAGTGGCATTGGGAGAGTCAGGAATTTTCCCGCTGGGCCAGTAGTGTTTCAAGGCTGCTCCGGCCGGTCTGATCGCCCGCTCCGGCCACTGCTGGTCACACTAACCTGCAGCAGCCTCTTATTTCCAAACATTCATCTCTTCCCAGAATACGGAATTTCCCAGTAGATTTTGTTTTGTCCCACTACGCCACAGAATTTATTAACATTACGTGTAGTCCTCCATGTTTCCTTCTTCAATGTGGCCGGTGCCGGGAAGCTAGGATCCCCATTAGCAGCATTAGCAGCACCTGTGAGTTTATCTTGTGACAGCAAAAACGTGAAAGGCGGAGCAGTATGTCCTGTATGTCCCTTACCAGCCAACATATTTCAAGATGGTGCAAAACTATGGAGCGTCTACCCAAAGGGGGTAAGCTTCTCCTCTCTAAGCGTAGCTCTCATGGCGCCATTTTAATGCTACGAAGCCATCACCTGCAGTTAGCATCCCAATGACTGATATTCGTTTTGGCGCCACTTTGACAGTGAATACCCTTTACATCTGAAGCGTTTCAAGACTCTATTTGTCCAGTTCTTATTTCTAAAGAAACACAGCAATGTATAAAAGGCCACATGACCTTGTACCTCACATTATTGCTCTGTAGCAGACCTTTTGTAAAAATGTGTTTTGTCATAACCACGCAACTTACGGTCGCATAGTCGACCAAAACACTGAATTGTCCGGAGAAGCACGCGGACAGTTTGGACTTCCATTAGCTGTTTAAGTTTAATTACTAATGTTAACTAGCATGTCAGTTAGCGGTAATTAGACTGTGTCCATGTTATCTCCTAACCTATATACATATATATATATATATCTACGCTCTCCGTCTCTGCTGACTGGGAATGATGTAAATGTAAATGTAAATGTGCTGTATTTATATAGCGCTTTTCCAGTCTTAACAACTGCTCAAAGCGCTTTTACATCTACAGGAAACATTCACCATTCACACACATTCATACACTGTGGCCGGGGCTGCCGTACAAGGTGCCACCTGCTCATCAGATAAACATTCACACACATTCACACTCCGATGCGCAGCACCGGGGGCAACTCAGGGTTCAGTGTCTTGCCCAAGGACACTTCGACAATGACTGAGATTTCTTTTGTCACAGCTACCAGAAGACGTACAAGTTTTGGACACGTTGCCCACGTCACAACTACTTCATCAAGCTCAGAATTTACAATTACAATTACAAACATTACACATTCTATGTTTAAAGAAAAATACAGTTGTGTACGGTGTTTTGTTGAATTTGGAAGATTTGGGCATTTACAAGGCAAGGTGGGTCAAATGAAATTATGCTTGGTTGCATTATGGGAAATGTACAATCCAGTATTTTTGAAACATACTAGAAACTAAAAGTCAAGATATCTCTGCCTCTCCCCTTTTAATTTTGACCATGTATTTGTTTTTTATTATGTTGTTTGAAAGTTTTCAAACTTTATGGAAGTGCAAAGTACTTTTGTAATACTTTCCTAGAGAATAAAGCAAAATCCAGAAATGAATATGTATCTTACCGTATATCAAGAGAGCAAAAGGAATTAGAAGCTATCAGAATCTATTAAAGCGTTATTTAATTAACAACAAAGCTAACAACCCTGCAGGTCTTCATGAGAAAAGCATTGGAGAGCGTGAGGGAATCGCTAAACAGCTGCGCTCACCAAGATGAGTAGTATCTCCAGCTTTCAGCCGCACCAGCAGGCCAAATCAAGTTTGTGTTATCAGTATATAGGTTAAACACCAACACAGGGCACCGTCAGCAAAGAACAGGAGTCCTGAGGGGAACAGACATCAAAGTGTTCAGCTACTGACTGAAAAAAAAGAGAGCAGCTGTCACACCGTAGAACCATGTCAGCTTTTTTTCTCAGTAGAATGGAAATATCTTTTTTATCAACATGCCTACAAACACCATAATTGTTGTTGCCATAAAACATTATCCACCACCATGATAAACCAATAACCAAAATACAGTGTCATATTCATACTTAGCTTCTGCAGGCCATAACTGTCTTGATTAATAAAAGCTGTTACAGGTTCAGAATGTTGAATTGGTAGCTGAAAGTGAAAAACAGCCATACTCCGACAAACAGGCATCAGCTTAATCTATCTTGAGCAGCACAGAGACGCGAGACGGTCATGATTTTCTATTTTGTTATTTTTCAGCGTTGCTCCACAGTGTTGATATTGTGTGACTGAATCACCACAATATGAGCGAAACACTTCAGCAGAATCTCCAGGTTTTTTCCTTGAGATCTCAGCAGAAAGTGCATTAATCATCACAGTCTCATTTCTAAGTGAAGACAGAGTACAACAGCTGGGGGAGAGGAGCTTGGCTTTAAACAGTACAGACTGCAGGAGGTTCAGCCATCACTTCTTGTTGTGGATTCTGACATCAATAGTAATGAATACCTTGGAGCGTTGCCTGACTGCCTAAGCATGAATTGCTTTCACACATGAGGCCCGGGCTTTGGGTGAGGTTTTATTTGTGTCTTTGTGTTAGTGACCCTGTCTGTTGGTTTGTGTCCGACCATGTACGCACTTCTCTGTAGCTGTATGTCCTCCTGCATTGCTGTGAGTGTGCACCTTTTTTGGGGCAGATATGAGTAATATGCAGAATAACAGGTAGACCTAAATGACCTAAACTGACAGGAACAATTAATCAGAACATTGTTGTTGTTTGGTTCATAGTGAGGTTACACCTGCAAGGACTAGAGCTGCATTGGGATCAAGTGCACCTATCCGCAATGATCCTTAAATGATTCATTGCAAGCTTAGAAGCAACTGTTTACACAGTTGTTGGATAGTTAAAGGTGCAGCTACCCAAAAAGAAAATTAGAAAAAGACAGATGATCTTGTTAAAGTTCAAATTGTTTAACAGAAAATATAACAATACACATTGGGTACATGCCAATTCACTTTTTTGGATTCCCTTGCCTAATGATATTTGCCAATGAAATTGGTTCTGGTTGGCTATCATGAAGGCCAATCCAGCGTTCTTGTTTCTGCTCTGAGGAGCGAGGATACATGAGACCCACCTTCGACACACAACCACAACATGCACTGCAGTTTCATATCGAAGTGTACAGACAAATACAACTCAACCGCAATAGGTTAGATAGATATTGTGTTTTATGATTCTTTATGGATCCGGGTTTTGTGTGTAGATTGGAGACCCATAACTGTCTAAATTTATCAGAACAATCTTTCTCTTCTTGATCATGAAAAGATGCAAGAGGGGGAAATGGATGCAGTTAAGGGAATTGGCATGTACCCACGGACAACTTAAACTGATTCTTTTGGGCCGCTTCATGGAAACAAGCTGTAAACACAATATTGACAGATTATTACCATATCAAGTTGTTGGTGCTAAGATTTTAGCAAACAGTTGCTTATTCACACATCCAGCCAACAGGAGTAACATTAGCGTTCATTTTTAGTTGTGTTTCCGTCCACTTGATGAATGTGGTCTCCACCAACACCTGAAAGAAAATCTGACTCTATAGCTTTCATCTATTATAGTGTAGTATGTGATCCAAAACAGTAAAGTCTCAGACCATAAAACCAAAACAATGTGTGAAAAGACATTACCCCTTTCACATTACACATAGTTTTTTTATCCATTGTAATAATGGTAATATTGATTATAACAGCTTAAATCACATTTTCTTAATTTAGCGTACCTAGTTAGGTCCCCGGTGTTTGGTGTTAAGAAGTGAGCATATATAGCCTACAGTAGCATAAAAAATATATTTTAAAGAGACAAGAAAGTTTGTTAGTTGATTGCTTGCCAGTAAGAATGTTGACACACCGCTAAAATTAAGAGAAACCAAACAAATTCATGTTTGACAAACAAACACATTTTAATTTATTTGATGTCTAGATAAATAGAAAAGCCTCTAGTATATATCTTGGTGAGTAGATGTAGCAGGCTAGAGTCGTCACTAAATTGCAATAACATTCTGCTCAGTGAATTCAGTTGTCACAAATCATAGCAGATGTAATTAAACACACTCTTAAACCCTGGGCCCTGTCCATTCCATTATATCAAAGCTATAGCTACCTAGCCAGCTTGAATGCCGTACCTTCTCTACCCTCACACACAATGCCAGGAGGTCTTTGCTTGCTGATCTATGTAGGACAAGCAGTGGGGTGTCTAAAGTAATAAATGAACAAGATGAATGTGGGGGATATGTTCATTTGAAAGCTCTTGTCACTGACAGTTTGTCGTCTGGCTGCACAAAGGGTGTAGCCGTCCTGCCTGATTTACTTTAGATTCAAACCATGGCTAAATTGGAAATCGTGAATCACTCTGACACCATTGGCGCAAGATGGATTACTCCAGTTATAGGCTGCCTTTTCTTTACTTTGGTTCTTTTTAAAGAAATCATACAAAAATTAAATTTCTGACAGAAGGCTGACCCGGGCAACGAAAGGAATAACAAAGGGAGGCCAGCACTGAGGAACTATAAAGCGTTTTTTTATCAGCACTGTACTATACCAGCTACATCCAAAAGCTCTCAGCTCGCAGCACAATGAGCCTGGCTGAATGTTTGATCAACTGTCTCAGGTTTAACAAGCCTTGCCAAACTACACCTGCCTGGAGGAAAAAGAAATGCCTTCAAGCAGGGCAATGCCTCCCTCCAAGATGTTCAGGAAATAAGCGTTTGATGTTCACAATACCCAATCTGAACTAATCTCATCCAATCTCAGGCACTTCATATCTGAGCAAAGTTCAAGATCTGCATTACTGAACAATAGCTCTCTGGGTGCCAATGATGCCTTCCAGTATAATCTAGCCATACATTGCAAAACAATCCTCTAAATCACAGCCCAGTGTAAGCTAAATTGAGCATTTAGAGATTGAATTCAATAAAATACTAAATAACTGTCATTCATGCCAAGTGTGATACAACAGATATTTTGTCACTTGGAAACTCTCCTACATATAAAGTCATGAATAACTCAGTTGTACAAAGGTGTGAATTTATGTGTGTGTGTGCTCTCCTTTAGTCTGAACTCTGTGTGTGTGTGTGTGTGTGTGTGTGTGTGTGTGTGTGTGTGTGTGTGTGTGTGTGTGTGTGTGTGTGTGTGTGTGTGTGTGTGTGCGTGCGTGCGTGCGTGCGTGCGTGCGTGCGTGTGTTAACCCCAACTCATCGTCGCTGGCTTCAGCTCATTGCCCTGCAGTAATATCAGGCCTTACAGACACCTGGGACCAGTGGTGTGGGCCCTCAGAGGAGGTAACCGCCTGGCAACAGGGCCTGATTACTTTCTCCACCCTCCGGAACTCAACTCTGTATATGCCATTAACCAGCTGCACGCAGTGTGATCTCAACTCGACCGTGCCATTAACCCTGTACAAAAAGGGTTGTTTACAAACGCACACACACACACACACACACACACACACACACACACACACACACACACACACACTTGACAGAACTTCACAGCTTAACCACGAGCCTACTAAAGCCACAGCCATCTGCAGACCAACATCTTCCATAATCAGTCCGGTGAGAGTTTTGCAGTGGAAGAACATGAAGCAAGGGTGACATCTAGTGGGGAAATTATAGACATGAGCTCTTGCAAAGTGTGCAGTTATTAGTACAATAATACAATATAACAAACAAGGTAAAAAGGAGGAGGATTCCCCTTACTGAAAAAATTAATATGATTTCAGCATGTACTGTACGATTTTGGAGTTTGTGAGGTAGTGTGTTGCTTTTAACCATTGTTTGTTGTTGAAATTTGCTTCATTCCCTCTTTTTTGTGGTCCAGCAGACTCCACTGCCATAGATGTATGTGTAAAAGTAGGCTAATAATTAGAATAGCAAAATCAACCCTTTTCACCTAATATTTTAAAGGTGGAGTAATAAATAGCATGTTATAATACTGAAATGAAATATGTTAACTATAATTTAATAGTGTTATATATTTTTTTAGATTTTAAGGTATTTGTTTGTATCTTTGATTTAACTTTTACACTTCAAACAAATCGGACTACATTAAAAAGTGGGGATATGTTTATCTTGAAACCACAAGGGGGCGTCTCGCCATTGATGTGACTGCTTTTCTAATGATGTAGAGGTGCAAAAAGGAGATGCACTGATGTTCACACACAAATAACCTGAGGTATGTAAGATTACTTCAAAATAAATGACAGAGGCATTGTTCCAGTATCAAGCTTTAAGCTTTATTTAAAAAAAACACTCTCAATTTTATAACTAATCAATGTTTAGTTTGGGGGGAAACTAAACATCCAATCCAATGAATCTTCTCATTGGATCATCTACATGTTGTCAGACACACACACACACACACAGACACACACACACACACACACACACACACACACACACACACACTGGAAACGAAACCCTTATCTTATCTCTGATTTATGCAAATCTTTCAAGGCTCAGCATGCCTCCGTGAGAAGGAGGAAAAGGGAAGAAATCATTTTCTAAGAGGGAGGTGCTAAGTCAGTACCTTGTCAAAGTTACTCCACAACATTTACGGGAGTTGTAAGGTACTGCTAACAAACGCGACACGAGCAGAGAGAGACGACCAGTGGAGGTAAATTGATTCGCCTCTGTGGTGAGATTTGTTAAAAGAGCCATAACCTGCCAAACGGTTAACATGGGGAATGTCTCGTTGAACACTTGTCACCTGAGTAAGGTGTAGTATCACATTCGGTGTGTCTTCTAGCGTAGGGGGACGTTTAGTCATTTATAATATAAGCTAGGTTTACTATGTAAAATGACAGTGGCGCATTGTTTCTTCTTGTTATGTTCAGCTGTCTTTATTCAACGCAGGCTGAGAGTAAAGCTGAGTAGACTTTACTGTATGCTACTGTAAATAAGGACTACAGACTTATTGTAGGCTACCTGCATGCTGTGTGGTAGGCTGTAACAAGTACAACCTTTTAGAATTTGTAGCTTCGTCTGATACACCAAATGATAATATAACATAATAAAATCAACAAAGCCTAATGGCAATACTGTTAATAGTATATTAAGATGGAAAGGAAAGTATTGGTAATTAGGCCTTTGGTTTATGAAAGTAACTTTAAAATGAAGGCAGTTAAAGTGTTGACTAACAAGCGTTTTCATGATTGTAAATCTGACTGTTGTTTTCTTAATTATTCGATTAGTTTGGGTTTGTACACAAACAAAATGGGTTAGGGTTAGGGTTATCACAGTAGAACCCAAGGTGACAGCATTACATGTTTTTTGTTCACCCAAAGGTCCAAACACCAAAATATCAAATTTACCATCAATAAAGTTTAAGACAAGTTAAAAAAGATTTCACATTTGAGCCAGAGTGAGTGGCAATGTTGCATAAAAAACATCTGACTGTTTAGAGATATCTGAGTTTACACAGATAACAAACATGCCAGGCTGAATTTTTGGGAAATGTGCATGAATTACACAAACGGAATCTAGAGTATTTTGATTTGATGGTTTAGTCATATGTCATCTTGGGTTATTGTATTATGTGCAGCATGGTGGCCCAATGGTTAGCACTGTGGCCTCACAGCAAGAAGGTAATGTGTGGTGAGCATCTGGCATCGTAAGGCTGCTTTGCATCCCCCAGGTGGGTGCTACACATTGGAGGTGTTAGAGAGTAGTCCTCCCCCCTGAAGTGCTTTGAGTGTCTATGATAAAACGCTATATAAATGTTATGAGTTAATATTGTAGAATAGTTAACTCACTGAACCAATTTCAGATATGTGGGGTCCCGAGGAAGAGGTTATATGTACTTAGAGAAAAATAAAATACGAAAAGGATAAATTATGTCAAATAAACCTGTATTCCTAATTAAATGTACGTTTTTTTCCTCAGTCAGTGTATGAATATCACCCTGAGGCTGTGTAATGTGTCTTCTATGCTGCTGAAAAGAGGCCCAGATGCTCCATGATGGATCAGGCACTTCCCAGCCAAAGCTCAGCGTTGGACTTGCTCGAACCAGACAGCGAGGAGCTCCAGTTCAGAGTAGACTCCTTCAGGAAACTGGGTTACTCCTCAGCAGAGGTGAAGGCTACTCTGAGGAAGCTGGGCCTAAGCACAGACACAAACTCTGTGCTGGGAGAGCTGGTTCGCAGCAGGACTGTCACTGCACCCTACGTGTCCAATTCTGACAGTGTTGAGAGGAGCACAGGCCAAAAGGACTCTCTGCTGCCTCCCAGTTGGACTCTTGGACCCTGCAGAATCATACCACAACTCGGGGATCAGAAGAAAACAAACACAGAATTGAGGCCTATTGTTATTGACGGCAGCAATGTTTCCATGAGGTAATCTTGATAAGCTTTTTTCTCTATTTTATGGGATCATAGATCCTTAACTTAATTTATAATTCACAGTTTTTACAGCTATTTTTTGCTACTTTGAACTGCAGACAGTACAGAAAAAGGGACATAACCAAGAAAGGTGTTGTTTCCTTAGGAGTGTTAGACGCCTGTAATTTAACTTGTCAAACTGCCATCAATCATTGTCTTGTTGTCATTTAGCTCTGGTCCTGAAACATCCATCGTCATGTCATTTTAAAAAGGGGGGCGTTCCCCACCCTGCCTGTGCATGTTTTTGTGAAGGCCACTGCTGCAATATGCAAATTTTAGGCACACGCCTTACAACCTCAACCTTTCATATAGACATTGAGTGAAATACAGGAAGTTCACAGTGAGTAATATTCCGAGAGAATATTCAAAGGCGTGTGGTGTTTAAACAGATCAACGGAATTTTGACCTCACCCCTTTATGTTATTTACAGTCAAATTGTTGTACTAATCTTTTCTTCTATGTTTCTTACAGTCATGGCAACAAGGACGTGTTCTCATGTCAAGGCATCCAGCTTGCAGTGAATTTCTTCTTGGACAGAGGTCATAAGGCCATTACTGTGTTTGTACCCGCTTGGCGCAAAGAGCAGCCCAGACCTGAAACCCCAATAACAGGTGAGGATACAAGAAATGCTCAACCAAGCAGACAGATGGTGCTCATCTAGCACACGAGTGCAAATAGTGTGTTAGTAGTGTCAAGCAGACTAACTAGCTTACCTTTTTTTCAGTTAATAGCCACAGCACTGAACTTAATTTTTAACAGGGGGGACGGACCCAGTTCATTTTGTTCACTCATGACTAAGCGATCAAGTAGTATGAAAAAGTTTCTTTGGCTTTTGCAATCTTTCAATATGCTTTTATCAAGAAAGTAACTAATGTGCAATACAGCTCAGCCGACAATGACCCCATTGATGGGAGGTCCACTTAGGGCTATTGATTTACTCAGTAGCAATGGTTCACTTTTAAAATGTGTTAGATGTGATAGAGGTTTGTTCTTACAGGCCCTGAACACCCCTTGGAGACAGTAAAAAATAAAGAATCATTGTCTCCCAACTTTCTAGCCAACAACACTTTATAAAAGCGGAAAATACCAAAATTGGGGGGCTAGACTGGAAGCCAGTATGCATACACTAAATTAAATGATAATGTGTGGTTCTTCTTATGTAAAATAAAGTTATTGCAGACAAAATATGTTCATAGGCATGCAAGTCACTCCCATTGATTCCCGGCCAACTGATCCCACCCAAGAAATAGTCCAACGCATAAACCTGGTGTAACTTTATTGTTGCTTCACACTTTAAAAATAAATAAACAGACAAGATAAAACTAATTGTTAAGCAAACTTTAGAGGTGGTCTACTTTGTTTAACTAGCCAGGAATCAGTGGTTATTTTGCTTTTTCCCTGAAGACATATTTTCTTTTAAAGAGCTTCTGTTTTTTCAAGAAATATGAGTATGACTACTACTTATATATATTGCTGTATCTGTGATTCAGTCCCACAGTAGCTATGATCTACTATTACAATGCGGTCTGAGGCGGAACTACTGTACTCATGCCAAAGCCATGGGGCAATACAGTTAAGATTGCGTAACAGAGATTTACCCAGTTGGCTACCAAGTTATGCTTCCATATGAAGCTCACACAACAACCAGAGCTATACATTTCAGACAGCTGAATCACTAACGTCTCTGGGTGTACCTGAACAATCCAGATTACAGTACTATCATATCTACATAACTCAATCTCTTTGAGTGGAGAAGCTGCCTTTTATTTAGTCTAAATGCGACATGATTTAAAGATATGCATGCTTATCTAATGTATGGTATCTTCAACAGCAACAAAGGGTTGACCGTCCTTTTAAAACTGATGCATCATCACCTTGCAGCACCTTGCATGATTCATTAGTAACTGTGCACCCTGGGTGAAGCAACACAAAGGTTATATTTTTAATCCGCGAACAAGGAAGTAAAAGTCAGCTCACAGTCATTCCTGGAAAAAACCCATCAGGAAGTACAGCTGTGTTTTCCCTCCACACCGAGCCTACTTGCATAGTTAACTGTTGACAGTCATCTACAGCAAGCCGTTACGTGAAGACAGTCACTTAGTTAAAAAAGTGCTTTTAAGTGTTTGTGGTTTTGGTCTTTAAGGCTGTAGCTCAGTCTAACTTTTATGTAAACTGGCCTCTTGTGTAATAAGCACCTACAGTGTGTGTATTATGTTTTCATTCAGTCATTTTGCAAGGAGAGTAACATGATTTAATGTACATATTAGATTGTTATGATGTTTGTACAGGTGATGTCTTTTGTTTTCTATATGATTGGTGGTTCTTAGTGGTGTTTTGTGTTCTCGATATGCGGCTGAAGATCATGACAAATGTGTGTTACATAAAAAAGCTATTCTTATTATAAACAGCATTCAACCAAACCTGTAATGGGCGTACCTCTCTCCACAGCCATCTGACTCATGGTTGTTTGCACTTTTAGATCAACACATCTTGATAGAGCTTGAAAAACGGAAAATAGTGGTCTTCACTCCATCGCGCCGTGTTGGTGGTAAGCGAGTGGTTTGCTATGATGACCGCTTTATCGTCAAGTTGGCGTATGAGTCGGATGGAGTGATTGTATCCAATGACACCTACCGTGACCTCCAAGCAGAAAGACCTGAGTGGAAGAAATGCATTGAGGAGAGGCTCCTCATGTTCTCCTTTGTAAATGACAAGTAAGCAATTAGCTTGTTTTTCTAACTGAGCGTGTGAGGTTTGACATTTTAATGATGTTTAAGTTTATTCCAGAGGGAATATTTTCTCTTAAGGGCGTAATCAGTTAAACATAACTATTCAGCACCCAGCGGATTTGTCACAAGTGAATAAAGAAATTAGTTATTTTTGTTTGTTTTTGTCTAGGTTCATGCCTCCAGATGACCCTCTGGGTCGCCATGGCCCCTGTCTTGACAACTTCCTTCGGAAAAAACCTCTGCCTACAGAGCAAAAGAGACAGCTCTGTCCATATGGTAAGATATGATAAACACAGAGTTCCATTCCTTTAGAGTTTTTGGACAAGGAACTAAGCTGGTTCCCAAAGGAGATGACTTATACATTGTGTGTGTGTGTGTGTGTGTGTGTGTGTGTGTGTGTGTGTGTGTGTGTCACCCTTTTTGTATCCTCAGACAAAAAGTGCACTTACGGCCTCAAATGTAAGTTCTACCATCCTGAGCGGTCAAACCAGTCCTACCTGTCCTTGGCTGATGAATTGAGAGAGAAAGCCCAGATTTCTACTGTAAAAGAAGAGGTAAATGCCAGATTATCACCGAGACAGTTTCAGTCTGAGCCTGGGCCTGCTCATAATGCCTTTGCCCATCCTCAAGACTCTAACATAGAGCACATTAGAGACCATTCAAGTTCTTCATATCCCAGTGAGGTTTGTGAAAATACACTGTTGTACTGGAAGGATCCTCGACAAAGTCCAAAACACATGCCCTGTCCTTTAAACGGGGGCCAGTGTCAGAAAGAGCCTGGGATGCACTCTATGCCCAGTCATTACTATGCCAACATCTCTCACGAGTACCTTGATTCTGGCCTTGGCTCTTATGAGAGTCAGTTCTCTGACTTTCCGCATTACCTCAACAACTCCCACAGGCTCAGGCCCCAGCAGCAAGTTGCCCTCCCTGGACCCAGACTTGCCCCAGGGCATTTAGAGAGAAAAAACACTGGCCAGTCCTGCAGGTGCTGTTCCCATGTAGTGCACTCAACATCTCACCTGCAGCATAATGTAAACCCTGACCCCAAGGGTCAACCCAAATATGACACCTACCCTCCTCACATGTTCCCGCCCGGTGTGCCACACCAAAACAGCCTCCCCAGTCATCTCCATTATAGTGGAATGCCACATCATCAGCAAAAATACTGGTCAGATCCCTTTCAGGGGCTGCCCCAAGCCCCGACATCATCATATAGTGTTCCCTCTTTGGTCCATTCCTCACAGTCCCATAACTGCTCTTACAAAGGCAATCAGTACCACTCCTGGGGCCAACCACAGCCATCCTGTGCTGTGTTTGACCCACAAAGGTTGGAACTCCGCAAGAATCTGCAAGCCATCTTTAACCCTCATCAGGTAGATACAGTCATGGAGATGTTTCCACATGTGATGAATGCAGAGAAACTGGCTGCAGAGATCCTCAACCTAAAGGCTCAGGGAGGGATATTCTGATAGCTCCTCTGATGAGTTTCTTCCCTTGCATCCTCTTCAGTCAGAACTAACACAATACTCATGTTGATGCTCTATCATAGCAAATGAGGAATCTTCTGAGAAGCTTTTAGAGTGTCTATGGTTGAGTGATGTGAAATGTAATTGAAAATATGTTTCATTCTATGTAATGTGCCTTTAAAGAAGTGCAGTTTGCTTTTCTATGTATGAAAAGTTAAGACAATCTGTTTTATGCATTTGTATGACATTGTAGTCAAATGTTACCTTGCCATCCAGTGTTTTGGATGAAAAGTGCCTCTAGACCAAAAGTAGTTATGACTGGGTTCCTAGAGTTTTGACTGTTGATGCATATTGTGTCAAATGTGATATATTTTAATCTTTTCCCCAAAATTAAGTTCTCATGCAATAACAAATCATGCTATACATAGTGTAAATTACTAGCTCTATTTTTTACTTTTACTGCAGTTCTCAAACCAGCTTGCAATATAATCTCTGTAAGGTGTAGTATATTTCAATATGCTGTGGCTGCCCAATGCATTGTGTTATGTCAATCCAGTCAAGGATCCAGGCTCCCAAATTGTACTCACAATAAATCCTGACCTAACAAGGAATTTGAGAAGACTTTGACACTAGTGATCGCTCATGTGTCATAACCCTTTTCTTGTAAATTGGCATTAGTTTCATAAAACTATTCTCAGTAAAAGTGTTGGTGTAATACTACACATGTACATAAGGGTCACTGTGTGATTAAAACATGGCAATACAAATGTGAAATTTGGGTCTCGTGCAGATTATATCATTTTAGAAAAATTACTTTATATACTGAAGATACATTCATAGATGCATGTCAAGGAAAAAATATATAATTAAAACCTCAAGTATGATGTGTGTCTTACTTGTAAGGTGACTGCTATACCAGTCTTTTTTGAGCTTTGATAATGCATTTGTAAATATGTCTCCAAAGTTTATCAGGAACTTAGTATTAGCACTCACTTATGCTTACATCATAACTTATTGCCCAAGACTCCTACCAAACTCCCTCACTAAATTTCACAAGTACGTCTCCTACGCACACAGAGCTTTCTATACAACCGTTTTCCTGGAATAATCACGGAAAGCCCAACAGTTTTACAAACTAAGAAATGTTGTACTTTGCATCTCATTTTGCAAGCTTGAAACTCATTATGTTTTTCCACTGTCTTGGGGGAAAGGTCAGGTGCGTTTGTGTGTGAGTGTGTGTGTGTGTGTGTGTGTGTCTGTGTGTGTGTGTGTGTGCGTGTGTGTGTGGAGTTAATGCAATTGAACACAGTTTAGCTATTCTGGAGTTATTGTTGAATGACACAGTTTGGCTCTACAACTATTTGATGGATTGCCATGACATTTTGTACAGACATTCATGGTGCCCATTGAATGGATCCTTATAACTTTGGTGATCCTCTGACTTTTCCTCCAGGTACCACCATCAAGATGGATTTCTCTGAATTTTGATAAACACATTTGGTCCCTAGAAAAGAAACTGAAATCACGTCAATCCCCTGACTACTTTTAAATACCTGCTAAACTAATGACATTAACATTAGTCTCGGTTGTACTTTGGGTTAAGTGCTAATTTGTGAATGAAAGCATGCAAACACGCTAAACTAACACGGTAAACATGGTAAGCATTATACTTACCAAACATTAACATGCTATTGTCATTGTGAGCATGTCTAAGCACTAAGCTAAGGCGAAGAAAAACAGCTTTTTAGAGCTTTCGTCATTGTTTTTAGGCCAGAGTCAGCATTTCTCAGTAAACACACTATTGCTTGTTTTGTGAACAGACTAGTTCACCAACCAACTCAGCAATATAACAGTAATTACTTTCTGCAACTCCAACATTAATGTCCGCACACATAAAGTAACTGTTTGTTGAAATTAATATTTTTATTGTTTTTTTAAGTATATACTTTAATAGAAAGATTAATGACATTATGATAAATTATGAAATCCATGGATGTATCTTCTGTTCTACATGATGTTTGCCCTCCTTTAATGCATCCAGATGGTCAGCTCTACAACAGCAGTCTGTACTTCTATCACTCCCAGGCCACCAGTAGTTTGGGGAATGGTACAAAGGCACCATAGCCAGGCTTGCTGCAAAATACAGAAGCACAAATAACAAAATATTAATGATAGCCATGTTTAATTTAATTGGCTCAAGTACAAGTAAAGGAAAAACGCATAGGAATGTTTTTTAAGATGTTTATTTAGTTTGTAGGAGAAAATTGTCCCCATGCTTATTGTATTTAACAACTGGCCTTCATAAGAAATGACTACATTTGAGCCCTGTTCCCAACAAGGAGTCAAATTTGTTCTTCCTGCTGGCAAATAGGTCATCTCACATCCTGAGTTCCTGCCCAACCTCTTAAATGCTGCAGTCTGCAAACCACATCCTGAGATTTGCATATCCAGCTCAGCCAATTAAGTGCAATGAATTTGCTAAAGTGTGTCTGGAGACAATGTTTGGCTGTGTGAAATACCTAAGGACCGCAGTATGATGCTTTCATTCATAGAGATTCTGCAATGTGATTTGATGTATTTAACCAAGGCTTTGGGAACCATAGTTTAATAACAGATTATCTTTTATAAATGAATTCAAATGGACTGTGTACATCCCCAATGTGACATCTGATTGGAACCAATAAATCCCAGTGCAGCACTGAATGTCAGGTTACACATTCTGAGATACATTAAGAAGCTACATGTTGCTTGTGTAGACAAAGTAAGAAAATGGGATCAGTTTTACCATTCAAAGTAGCTGAGTCCCCTGTGACTGCCATCATGTAATCCATGATCAGGTGTCTGCAGCTCTACCCCAAGGTGGAGATCTGCCTCCCCCTGCAGGTGGCCTAGGAAACGAATCGTTCCTGTGCTGATCCGTCCAGATGGCAGCATGATCCTGACCTGGTGACCCAGCTCCAGGTCCATGGGGGAGTGGGGTACAAAAGCCCGGTGAGGCCCTGTGGACGTCCTCCATGACCTTACATTGGAAGACGAGAGGGTTGAGTCAGTAAAACAAAGATAGATAGAGATCAATGACAGCTTTAGAAACAGTGATATTACATCATATAGGATGGGTATTTTTTCTATAGAAAAATACTTAACCTATGAAGTGAAATACAATAAAAAAGAGTAACTTTTGCTAAATCTGTAAACCATGAGGTGTAGTTTGAAATATTGGGAAATCAAACTTACTTGCTTTCTGGCAGAGAGTTACATCAGAAGATCGATACCACTTTTTTACCTGGTGACTGAAGATGAGGAAGAGGAAGGTCTCAAACTGAGTGCTGATGATGATGTGGATAACTCGCTGCCTGACAAACTGCTTGCATAAATGTCGCTCCTTGAAGAAGCATCAAACTCTCTGTGTTGGTGCATCATTCTTGAGAGACCGCCTGTTCATTAGAGAACAGCCTTTGACATCATGATTGAATTCTAAAGCCCGCATATTTCAAACAGCTGAATGAACTCAGTGTGTATGACTGCAATTTACTTGAACACTCCTCCAACGCTTCTCCATTGTTCACTCCTGACTGCTCACCACAACCGCCCACTTTCAACAACACTTCAACCTGAGAGGCCAGCAAAGGAAAAGGAGACAATTTATCATTACTTAAGTTTAGTTGTGGAACGTAACAATGTACATTTACTTACGTTTTGTACTGGAAAAGTACAAGTACCATAACATTTTTCTTGACCTGAACGTTTCCATTGCATGCTAATTTATACCTGAACTTTGCTATTCGCTTATTTTAAAGCTATAGTTACTAGATACTAAAAATAAAAAAAAACTTCATCTACAACATGTCAGTTATAAAATTGTATCCATTGTTCAATATTAAACTACCAATAGTATGTTGTTAAATGAGTTTTGCCAAAACCAAATACAACATTACCATACCACTTGCACATTATTACATCAATGATAATCCATGAATACAATAATATAATACTATGGCACTATAACATTAACAGTAGCAATGAATATGAGTATGAATACTTTGACTTTTGATTTTTTTAGGACATTTTTGTTACTAATGGCTACCTTTGTACTTTTATGTACTTTCCTCTTAAGTGAACATTTAGATGCATGACTTTTAATCTAGAGTATTTTGATAATGTGGAATTGCTAGTTTTACTTAAAGCTGTGGTAGGCACAATATTTTTGACATTGTTGACTAAAAGTGCCATAATAATCTTTCAACATGTTGTAATTCAAGTGGTCTGAGAGAAAACTAGACTTCTGCACCTCATATTGGCTCTGTATTCAGGCTTCAGATAATCTAGCCATGACGGAAGACTTTGGTCAATCACGGTTAATGTCAGAGAGAGCGACCTATTGGCTTTTCTGAGCGTGCATTGCCCTTGCAACAAAAAGTAGAGAGGGATAGCTGCAGGAACAGGTCTCACTCTACTTTAAAATGTTGATGTTTTTTTGCATTCTATCCAATTCACCTTTAAGTAAATGATTTGAACACTGAAGTCACAGGTATGACTTCAAACACACACTCACATATTCACAAGCAAACCTGATTACGTAGCTCTTCCTGTTCTCTTTGCAGCTCCACAAACCTCCTTTCACATGATACTTTATCACAGGCGACCTTGGTCTTGAGTGACAGTATCTCTTTCTCCGTTTTGGTTAGTCTTTTATCAAGAGAAGTTGCACGGTCAGGGCTGCCTGGTATGGCTGCGATCACTTTACTTTCAGAACCTGACAAACAAAGTCAAATGAGGTCCTTACATCATATCTACTACACATGCTGAGGAGATGTAAAGTAGGTTTACAGTATGCAAATAGACCTTTGGCTTCTAGATGCAGCTTGTTGTTGGTCTACAGTGAACCCTCATAGACATGATAGTTAGATTTTATTCTAGCATAACAATTCATTTTAGGGATACTGGAAGATCATCTTTTATAACCTTTTCCAAAACACAAAAATGATCAATCCACATTTAAGCTTGTGTCCCTTTGAGGAGATTCTTACCCACAAGCTGTTTCAGCTGTCGGCGTTTATCCTCTGTAATTTGCCGTTTCCTTGGCAAGAATTTAATTGCATTATATGGGCATATCTGAAATAGAAATAAACATGGTTTATATTTATTATACATGAACCTATCAAAACATGTTTTTGATGAGATATCCCAATGTCAAAACAAATGACACATTTTAGAGAGCATATACTCACCCAAAGAAACCGGCAAGTGCACAGTATCCCTTTGAATGTCCATGTAAACACAGTCCACAGGATATACGCTGTCATGTTGAAACATGTTCACCTCACATTGTGGTATTCTGACTGGGGAAAGAATTACCACAATGTGATTTATCCATTACAGTTCACATGGTGGTGAAGTTATTCAGATGAAATGTTAATGATATCAACATTATGTGTGTATTGATGACTATAGTTTAACTGAACTGTGGTCTAACGAGTCCAAAGGATCAGGTGTAGGCTCCTAAAGAAAGTAGGCCATGCCATCTGTGGCTGGATGCTGCCATGCTGTGACTTACACAAACAAATACACATAACAACATGGATGGAATCTATACTGTTGGAAAATGTACAGACAGAACTGGACACTGACCTTTGCCAGAAGTTCAACTGTAGTTTGGGAGGAAAGGATCCCATGTGGGGGTTATGAGGAATTCGTAGCTCCCATTTCTGCTCAGTGGGTCTCTGTCCTAGTCCATGATGAACGCTAATGTGGCACACAGAGCTCACTGACCTGTTGCAATGCACCAAGTCCGTGTGAACAGTGCTCCTGAAGACTGCTGGGTAGGTAAATCTGTCTAATCCTCTTAGCCGTGCAGATACACAGTCCAGTTGCATCCAGGCTGCTTAATTTGGGCTACTGAGTCTTAACTATAAACAATGTGAATAAGCCTCCACATGTAGTGCAACTCTTAGCGCTGTTGGAGGAAGGAGGATTCGGTGTCAACAACCATCTGTTCTGTCTCTCTTTTTATTCAGTCGTAAGAGCCAAATAGATATAAAGTAATGTTGGACCAAGAATTGTTTTGAAATCCTTTTTAATATACAGCATACTTTACATACATTTCCATAGTGTGATAGTATCACATACATTGTTTTCTATTTGCTTGTTGCACCTCTTCATTAGTGTTTTCTACACTGAGTACAATAGTCAACCCCAAGGGACTTTAGACTTTAGACTTTCTCGATGGCCCTTCATGAAGGTCTGTGGACATAGTTAAACATAGTAGAACAAATGATAAAGCTTTGAAGTAAGATGACCGCAACACTTGCTGTCCAGTTATGGACAGATGATATACAATAAAACAGATGATGAGGAAATAAACTAACAATTGTGTAAACTAAGAATTTCTGGTCAATGTTCGATAGTTACTTCAGGGGAGCCATTAGCTCCTTTTAAATGTAACTACTACGATTCATTCTACAGTCTAATTTAACTAATCTGTTGTACTCATTGTAAAAGCTCGGGCAAACTAATATATATTAAATATGTAATATAAAATTCTAAATGTAGGCATATCTGTTATGGATGTGTGTTTCAGTTTCCTGTTTTATTTGTTTGGTCTTTGTTTTTTCCCTTGTCCTTTCTTGTTTAACTTCCTGCCTTGTGTTTTCCCCCCCATTGTAATGGTCTGCCCAACCCTGATGTGTTTCACCTGTTCCTGAGCCCTTGTCTCACCTGTCCCTTGTTCACCTCATTATCTGTTGTATTTACTCTTTGTGTTGTGTTTGTCTAGTGTCAGATCATTGTTTGTGTTTTGGATTGTGTGTGTGGTCTGGCCTTTTGTCTCTGTGTTCCTGTGATTCCTGTTTTTGACTTTCATTACATTTTGTACTACTTTACCTGCTGTATTCAGGACTCCTTTTGTTTGCATGGATTTAATGGGATTAAATCCTCAAGCTCACCACTGCCTACTGCCTCTGCATTTGGGTCCGACATTCTCTGATTCCGCTAACCCTTTCGTTTCATTCAAATGTCCATTTTGCCTGATTAGTTTTTTTATGACTAAACAGTGGAAAGCAGTGCAAGCCTGACAGAGCATCTCTAGTGAAGAAGTGTCTGTTGATTTATGTGGATTGTAGACAACAAAGGATTTTCCAGCCAAATATTACATAGGCCTATTTATCTAGTTCTCTATTACTGCATGCATTAGAGAAATACTAAAGTTTGTTCTGTGTTCATTGGATGTGGATGTTAACACTCAAATTAGAGCTAAATGTTGGAAGTTGAACTTGTAACAGTCTATATTCTTTACGTTCCACTTCCGGGATTACTCCGTTGCCGCCGGGCAATCCGCCTGATTTCACTTGTTTAGGCAAGATATCCGTTGCCTTGGGCCTTCTTTGTGTTGACATTTTAAACTCTGGTCGATTTACGAGGACTGTGGTTAACCTTTTCTCAGATCTCTGCGGGATGAATCCAGACACTAGCTAGACCATCTGTCCAATCTGAGTTTTCTGTTGCACAACTAAAACAACTTTTAAACTTATATATTTTCCACCAAGACAGTGGTTAGCACTCAACAATGCCCAAGACGATTGTGATTGGTTTAATGAAATGCTAATAAACCAGAGCACGTTTTCCCCACTATCCCTGAAAGCTATGTGGAGCAGCCAGACTAACCTTGCACTAATTGTCTCATTTCTTTTCCAATGAGCATGAACCCAAAGAAATGGGTCAGTGACCTACGTGAGGTTTGCACACTTACGGGTTGCTGTTGCCTACTATTGTTCAATTTTTGTTTTGCATGGTGAACACTGTGCCCTTAGTTCAGTATTTCCAGCACAAATTTTCCAGACAATGCAAATCTTGTGTTCATATTTATATACACTATTCCTCGTGATGTGGATTTGGACACCATTCATTTCCTGAAAGAAAATGTTTGAGAGCTCTGAGGAACTGAAACATTGACATTGGGTTCAAAATGATTTTGCTAAACACTTAGATATTGCACAGAAGATCTATAATCATAAGTTCATTGCCTAAAATAAGAAGTGAGATGCTTGTTTTGTGTTCCATTACACAAACTTAGTATTTTCACATAATAAATAGCAGCGTGTTTATGAATTTTCTGTGTGCATGCTGGTCAGAAACAGGATTATTTAAAAGAGATGTTTGTTCAGCCTAAACCACCACATCATAGTCACTGTTAGGAAATCAAGTGTGAAAAGGGCAGCATTTCTTCCTGGTTGATTATCCTAATAATTATATAATACAAGAGGCTTTGGTTTCAAAGTAAACCTGGGCTCTCAAGTGAAATGTGAGTCTGCATACCGGTTAATTGTTGTGTGTTAGGCGTATAAATTTGTATATTAGGTGTACAAATTCATCACTTACATGGTCAGCTTCTGTTCAGGTGTGCTGCATCTGTTTTCTACATTTAGAGAGACAGGAAAACACACTCTCACCTCAGATTGTGTCCTCATCAATCATTCACACACATGCAAACAACTAAACAGCAGTAATACATTCCCAGCTTTGCAACTTTGCAAAAAACAAAAATATCAGTCATCATTCCTCACAGTCATTCATTTGACAATGAGCTTGCATGCCGCAAAGTAGAGTATTTGACTATCAGACAATAGTGGGCTTGTTAAGGAAATTTTGGACTTTTGCATATGATGATAAGGATATTCTGTATACAAACATAGATATACTGGTGAAAACAATTCACCATATTTTGGCATTCACATTGATGCTGGGCAGTTTGCTATCAGAGTGTAGTATGACGTTCTGTGATGTCTGAAGAAGATGACCCAATTTGGCAGATTTTTCTTTTCTGTTATAGTAGTCTTGAAAAAATTCCATGGAGATCCCTGCATGCATGTGAACGTGTTTGTAATTATATGTGAGATACAACTGTATGGGTGTGCATGTATGTTGTTTGTACCTGTGTATGAATAAAGACTGTATATCTGCTAAAAGTTGCACAGGTACAGTGAGGAATTCTAAATGCTGTACATTTTGCTCACAACTTTACATTTAAAGAATGGGTTCACATTTGTAAAAGTATGTCTTAAAACAAAACTGACATGTCTGTATGAACATTGAAAGAAAAAAAACGTCATACCCAACAGCAAAGTGGGCACATTTCCCCCCCCCCAATCGCACATTTTATGGTCATGAGAAAAGTTTATATGTTTCGAGAAAATGTGTCTTTAATCATTAGAGGCATTTTCAGCTAACTCTTTCATCTAGCATTTCTAGCAAATGCCAGAGGGGCCAGACCATTTTTTTAAATGTGGACCGGTCAGATTTTTTTTTAAATAAACAGGACGGGATTTCTATGCTTATATTAATAATTATATTCATAATAATACATAAATATTAAACATTTGGCCAGCTGGCAATGGTCGGCCTAGTCTACAAGATTGGCCAACCGACTCAATTAGAGTTTTTTTCCAATTGGGACGTTCAGTCAAAAAAAAAACTTCATGTGATATCAGTGGCTGTTAGTTAATTGTGTCTGCAGCAAACCTTTCACAAATGATAACCTATTCAATGAAAACACAATACAGTTTATCTGCATGAAATTTCAGTTCCATCCAGTTTACCGATGGCCGTACTAATAGAAAAACAGACTGTAGAAAAAGAGACAAGCCTCTCTCAAATCCACCAAACTTTGCTCATACTTGTGCTGGGTTGGATTCATTTGGTCTGTTCTTGATCTTTACTGATTGGGTGATAACAGTACAAATGTATTGGCTTTGGAAAGACAGGGTGGAGCTCATTTTAACACAACGCGTTATGATACGCATTATGATACGTGTCCCAATCCACATGAAAAGCGGCGTTAGAGGATTATTCCACAGCACTTTTTATGGCGCTTTGACATTGATCAACGTAAAAACAGCGTTTGGACCGTTCAATACGCGATGCGGAAGTGACGAAATGTGACCCTTTTGGCGTTCCATATAATGTTTCTCTTTTTTGATCAATAGAATGTAGAAAACATTACACTTCACAATTATTGTGTTATTGTAATTTAGCAGCAAAAGCAGTAGCCTATGTAAGTCAATCCTACATTTTTCAACTTGGGAGCAAAACGTGCTCCATGGGGAAAATAAGTTACCATAAGCCCTGTTCATGCTGATTAAACAACTGGACTTTTCCCAAGGCCCAGATGTGAAAAGCCCATTTACTGGACGACAGAATATAATAATATTCCACAATATTTTGTATTTCAAAATTGTAACCAGCCACCATAATTTTGTGATTTCCTTGTCATAAATATTGAAGTTTTTATCGTAACTTGTTGTCTAAAAATGTATCAGAATGCAGGAATTGATGTATTTCACCCTTCAAATTTCTTGGGGGATGACCCCAGAACCCCCTGCTTTGTGTTCCCCCAAAGGCCACATCTGAGCAAGGACCAACCCTGAAGAATAATACAAACACATTTGAATTGATGTTAGAGAGTTAAAACAGATTTAAAAAATATGGAGAACCAGACAGAATTTCTTTACAGTGTCAACAGATAGAAAAAACAGACAAATGAACAAACTGACAGTGACAACAAAGAACAACCCACTGTAGAGAATGACAGTAACATCACACAAACGGCATAAATAGGCAGTATGTGTCAATTTGTTATAAACGTGTAGTCCTAAAAAGTAGTAAGCATTGTTTACCAGTTATATACATTAAATGTTTAAAAATCTGTTACATAAAGTTCTGCTTATATCATTTCACCATCTGTACACAAACATAATTAGTGAAGAGTCCGTGGGTGGGGCTGCATGGGCAATGCAATGTGGGCTGGAGTTGCTACAGTACCAGGGCTGAATTTTTGTCCCACACCATCCCTGGTGCATATACTGTACTGTGGATATGTCCACAATGTTTTAAGACAAACTTAAAAATACACAACTATTCTTTAATGAAACATTGCAGACCCAGTCAGTCTTTACTTCATTTTTATTATAAGTGTATCCTAATGAGTGAACAGCTCATATTCTGCCTTGAAATCAATACATTAGAATATAACTCAACAAATACAAGTATGTTTACTACATTACTACGATTATTTTACTCCCTACAGAATTTCCTCTCAAACTCCTGTATATCTTTAGTAACAACACCTTTACTAAGCTGACAACAGCAGAAAACATTTCATGTGTTTAATTTCTGCTGCGATGAAAAAAGGAAGGACTTCTGTAATTTGAAATGTGCAAGTGCCTTTTGTGTCGTGCCCAAGAATTCTACGTTCTTTAGGCCACAAAGAGGCAATTGTAGTCCGTGGGGGCTTTATGGCAGGCAGAAAGAGGGGGTCTGATTTCACATTGTGTTGAGCAGAAACCAGGAGGTTCCCTATACAATTGCCCCACATGGCACTGAAATCTCACCTGCACGCTACAGACTCACAAGAAATTAAACCACAGTTATTGTAGTAAATCGTTTAATGTTACGTATCTTCATTGAAGCACCCTAACAATGGGGTGTATCGTAATGTGATATCTTCTTGTTAAAGTGACACACAGTAAAGTTGTATTAAAACATATTTATTAGCTGAAGGTAGTGATTGAATGTATTCATTGACCTGTTGTATTTTAAGAACGTATTTGGATCTCTCTTGGGTTGACCAGAATCCAGGTCCACATTCAAACTCATACCTGGTCATAATGGGATACGTTTCTGTGCGCTTGCAGTTTTTACATACTTCTGTAGTTGAACCTGCCCATTTAGAAAATAACAAAATTACATTTTCCTCCTAACCATTACCACATCGATTCTGGGGCAGTTTAGACCCACCCAGCAACCCCAGGCCATTAGTCTTCTCCTCCCAAACTACTATAGCTGTGCAGGTAAGAGTTTCCACTTATTACGTTGCTCTTTCAGTGTTGGCAGGAAGCAGAAGAGGGGAGGTAACAGAGAGCAACAGAGAAAGGGAACGCCAGAGAGAGAGAGAGAGAGAAAGCTCATTCACTTCAACCACAGCTGACAAAAAACACTACAAAATCCATTGCAGGTGAGTGGACTTGAATAAAAACATTGCTTGTTTTATAATTGTATTTTGTGATCATGATTTAAATTCTGCCGAATAGAGCTTTGATGTTTTTCCACAGGGAATCACAGAGTGATGCAGGTCAACAACAGGGATTCTATTGTAGCCAGTGAATGATACAGCAGGGGAATTTTGTGGTATTTGTTATATTTTGATGTTTCTGTTTCAAATTTTATTTTAACACATGAATTATCAATATAATAATAACTAGCAGCCTAAATCGCTAACAGCATACATTTTGATAAATATAAGTGAACTGTCTAAATTATTGGTCATATTGAATTTATTTGTTAGTCTCAAAATCAATTTAGTGAGTCATGTATCTGAAAATTATTCACAAAACGTTGTCAGGTTTTCTGTTTGTAGCATCTTCTCCTTTAGAAAGATAGACACCATTTATTAATATTAAATTCATAAATAGTCTGTTATGAATATTCACAGCATGTGATACCGGGTTCCTTTTGTTTTCATTTAACTGGTCCTATTATTGACTTGATTTACCAGTACAACACAATAAAAATGAACATAGTGACTTTATGTAATAAGACTAACAGAAAGGTGTTTACAGCATGATAGTTTAGCACCTTCATGATGCACTGTACATCAATTTGAATAACCTTTAAGAAATGTAATCTTCAGTTTCCCATTCAAACTTGGCATTTTTACCTGAAAGCCAAAATGGCCACTGTTGTCACTAAGTTTCCAGGGTGTAGAGCCCATAGGAGGCCAAGCTGGGTTCCAGGGGGAGAGGGGAAAAACAAGCTGTGCTGCTTAGTGGTTCTCCCGAGGGGACTGATCAAGGAACAAACACATTTTAATTGCGTTTGCGGATAAACCGCTGCAAACAGAGACACTTAGGATGTACTTGTGTGTCACTTGTGTTGGTTTTTTTTAGCAGAAATTACCTCATGAGGGGGTGACCATGGATGGAAATTTCTCATCACACTTATACTTAAAATGTTATGGCCAAATTATTGTGACTCACTCAAAACATTTAATCTCATGATCAGAGTTATGGTATATGTAAATAACACCAATGATAAGATCAGTTTCACCAAAACAATTCAGGATGGTAAACAAAGGAGACCACAGATGACTGGAGCTCTCACAGATCAAAGGAACTGCCTAGGTGGATTACAGGGAATGAGCATGGCTATTATTCAGAGGCCTATTAGCAAGGGTAAACAGTTTGAATTGTGCCAACAGTAACATCCATCATAACGATCTTTTGTGACCCCACATGTAAAGTTTGTTATTGCTCAGTTTATTCTGCAAGCAGAGATGTGTCATTGCATCTGTGCAAAACGATTGTGGTCTATAATAGCAAAACATCTATCAGCTGTTTAATTTATGTTAATTGTATGTTTTACCCTTCCTTTTATCCGGATTTTGACAGATCGGCTTCATTACAGGCTGGACAAAAATCTTTCTCCCTTTCTGCAAATGTGATAATGGCCTCCACTACTTTTTTAACAGATACAGGTAGGAGTGTGTTTGCTTATTTAAGATCCCTGCCAGCAGTCATGTTCATGAAAATAATCTTTCCACCAAAAGTGGCTGTAAAGTCAAGTCAAATGTATTTACATAGCTCAAACTCAGAATCAGCACAGCATATGATATGATACCCTCTATCCTTACATTCTAGATTCAGATACGGATAAGAAGTAGATAAGACATTTTCCAAAAAAGAAATAAATTTAACAGGGTAAAAGGGTATTGTATTTAGCTGCCCTCTTATGCAGAGTGACTTGCCAGTGCTACAGTGCAGCTCTGTCTTTGACAAGCTGCACTGTGGCTTTTGTTTGGTTGATGCTTGGAATTTCTCTTTTCAAAGCATATTCAGTTTTTGTTAGATTGTTTTTAGGCATTTTAAGCCTTCATCACATAGGAAAGCAGAATATGCGATAGGAGAGAGAGAGGGGAATGACAGAGGGCCGCAGGTCAAAGTTGAACCTGCAATCGTTGAGGAAAGGACTGAGCCTTTGTGCATGGGCTGCATGCTCTACTAGGTGAGCTATCCAGGCACCCCAAGCATTGAAATTTAATAAACTGTAGAATGTATACTTTGTGCCATGTAAGCTGCCTGATACGTTGTGTACTGGATCATGAAAACCTGTAAATAACACACTCATAGTCACAAAACAGGTGTTTGTCAAAAAATAACTGCAGGTGGAACCATTGATTCTCTTGGACTCAACTGGCACTGTCCCAAAAACAAATATATCATACTGAAGCCAATCCCATGAACAGATGACACATGCATGTTGGCATAGTTCCTGTGCACCAGCACTGTACGTGTGTATGTCATTACCTCTGATGTTTGCAAAAATTAGTTCTTATTTTTTAATTATTTTTTTTTTACCATGGTACACTGTGCCCACTTTATAGAAGCCTACTGCCTAAGTGGTGCTTTAAGTTCAATACTAACATCAGAATGCCAAAACGGCCACAAAAACAATGTTAACATGTTAATGTTTAACAGGTATAACATTAACCTTGTTCACTTACTTAGTTTAGCTTGTGACATTTGCTAATTAGCGTTCAGGTCAAGGTACAGCTTAGGCCAATGGGAATGTCATTAGTTTTTCAGGTATTTAGTCAAAAAACAAAGTTTTGGATCTGGATCTGTGTCATGGCAATCTATTTAGCCATTTCGAGATATTCAGCAACAACAAAAATATCAGGTAGAGATACAATCATGGTATTACCTAAATCAGTAGGCTTTATCCTCAGGGGATCATTCATCTCTGTACAAGAACTTATGACAGTCCATCCATCAAAGTTTTCTAAAATTAGCCTTTCAGTTTATTCAAATGGTAAATGGTCTGCGTTTATACAGCGCTTTTCTACCTTACCGGACATAAGCGCTTTATAATTTGTCTCTCATTCACACACACATTCATACACCAGTAGTGGTAAGGGAGCAACTTAGGGTTCAGTGTCTTGCATTAGACAAGACACAGGAGGAGCTGGAGATCAAACCGTCAACCATGTGGTTAGAAGCCACCTCACTCCACCTCCTGAGACACAGCTGCACAGGACAACACATTGGCACTTTAGGACTGCTTCAAAGTACTTAATACTAAATCCACTTTTTACCTTACAGCCATTTAAATGTATTATTCCAGTGTTTACTTTAGGCACAACTGCAATGTTCCTGAAATTATGAAAATTGCCAAAGCAAGCTAGATAACAAATTATTTACAAATTATTTCACATCTGGTTTCCATGCAGTAAAGTACACACATTTTCCTGTTGTGTTTTCCAAAATGTCAGGCTGCAAAGGCATCCTGCACCTCCTCCTCCTAGGAATACTTCTGCCAACAGTATTAGTCTCCGGCAATGATACTTTGACCTCCAGTGCTGGCTCCATATCAACCACCGGCACTCCAGTCCAAACAACCAACACCTTTGGAGCCACAGCAACCATCAATCTTACCCAGCCCCTCACCACCACTGGAAGCACTGCAACAGTTCCTTCCACCCAGCCCACCACCACCAACTCTGGAAGCAACCTCCCTGGACCCACAACAAACTCAGCCACCGTTGGGATCGCCACCACCTTTGGAGGTACAGAATTTACCACAACCACCCAGTCTTTCACAGCATCCATAACTAGCATCCAGTCCCCCACAACCCCTATCACCTCTGAAGGTACAGCAACTACCACCTCTGGAGCCATAGCAACTACTACTCCCACCCAGTCCCCCACACCCACTACCACCTCAGGAGGCATTGCACCCACCCAGTCATCCACATCCACCTCTGGAGAAACAGTATTAACCACTACCACTCAGTCCCCAGCAACCACTACCACCTCTGGAAGCATAGAAACCAGCCAGTCACCCACAACCATCTCCGGAGACTTACCAATAACCACTACCTCCCAGTCCCCCGCATCCACTACCACCTCAGTAGACATAGCACCCACCCAGTCACCCACAACCACCTCTGGAGGATCAACATCAACCACTACCACATCTGGAGGCTCATTATTAAACCCTACCACCCAGTCCCCCACACCCACTACCACCTCAGGAGGTATAGCACCCACCCAGTCACCCTCAACCACCTCTGGAGGAT
>NC_048412.1:20937303-20960763 GCF_013103735.1 Etheostoma cragini | reverse complement strand
ACCCACCCAGTCACCCACAACCACCTCCGGAGGATCAGCATCAACCACTACCACCTCTGGAGGCTCATTATTAAACACCACCACCCAGTCCCCCACACCCACTACCACCTCAGGAGGCATCGCACCCACCCAGTCACCCTCAACCACCTCCGGAGGATCAGTATCAACCACTACCACTCAGTCCCCGGCAACCACTACCACTTCTGGAGGTTCAGCATTAAACACTACCACCCAGTCCCCCGCACCCACTACCACCTCTGGAGGCTTAGCAACCAACCAGTCATCCACAACCACCTCTGGAGGATCAGCATCAACCTCTACCACTCAGTCCCCAGCAACCACTACCACCTCTAGAGGCTCAGCATTAAACACTACCACCCAGTCCCCCGCACCCACTACCACCTCTGGAGGCTTAGCAACCACCCAGTCACCGACAACCATCTTTGGAGACTCGGCATTAACCACTAAATCCCAGTCCCCTGCACCCACTACCACCTCCAGAGGCTCAGCATCAACCACTACCACCCAGTCCCCCGCAACCACAACCAATGTAATCAGTGATACAATTTCAGGAAAACCTTCTGCCTCCTCTACAGTAACCATGATGCAGTCCAGCACCGCCAAGGTCACAGGTGGGACTAGTTCAACTTTCTCAATGACTTCAAACTCTTCCATGACCTCACTGATGTCCACCAGTCTTTCATCAAACTTCAATGGTATGTTTAATTTCACTAAATAACATGTTGTTAACCTCCCAGCTTTATTTAAAAAATTAGAAAACTATTTTTATTTTCATAAAATCTTTATCTTTGATTGTGACACCCATCATTTCGCTACAGGTAGCATGAATGGAACCGCTATGGTAAGTCCTACGCCAATGAGCATTGCAAGTCCACCTTACTAGAGAGAAGTGTAATTTTGCATACGCACGTTTCCCTTTAGTCTCTCATCTTCATCATGTGCCTTTTATCTCACTCAAACACAGATACAATGTCCCTCATTCACATGTAACTACTCAGACTGCTACACAATGTACAACAGTCGGAATGCCACTCGTTGTGCTGCTGGTGACTTTTGTCAGGTAGGGATGCAAATGACAGACAAAACCTCTTGAACTATCTAACACAACTATTTTATATGATTAACAAATTATGATCAAATGTCCTAAAATGCATCACAACCTATGCATGCTCATCCATCAAAATATGCAAATGTTCTGTATTAGTAATCGGTGTATCAGTAACACTTTACTTGAAGTTTTCTACATAAGGGACACCGTCATGAACACATGACACTCACACAACACTGTAATGACACTATAATGACTCTAACCTTAACAATAACCATAACTTGCTATTGCAAAACTTAATGACACTAAAAAAGTGTTATGTCATGACCGTTTATGACTTGTTTATAATGTTTCATGACACGTTCATGAAAAAGTCATGTCACTGTTATGAAGAAAGCTTCAAGTAAAGTGTAACCTAGTAATCCATTGAAGCAACTGAGCATTTAAAAGAGTGGTATCTCTTAATAACTACAACAAGTAAATGCTAATAATCCTTTTGTTATACACTTAACACTTTAAATCTTTATATAATGCAATTCCGTATGGTATTATGTTTTTGTTATATGATCCATAACATTTAGAGAAAGAAAACGGTAAAGGCAATTAAAATGTGTTTTCTAACATGTCATTCTGTCATATATCAGCTGATTAGACAGATGGACATGTGCTACACTGTTAGCTGCAGCGCCTCCTGTGCTAATAGTTGCGTCAACACCTCCCAGACCAACTGCTCTCTGAGTTGCTGCAATTCGACTGGCTGCCTTAATAGCAGTTTTGCTTCCATGATGATGATGATGACAACCACAGGTATGCATCCCATTTCATGACTCTTACAAATGTTTTTTTAAATCATATTCACAATGTCCTAACAAAATGTTACATGTTATCTCTTGAATCATGAAAGTGGGCACTTTAGGTCATAAGTTTGCAATTTCTTTAATATTTTACTCTGATCCACATATCCACAATTATAGTAATTGCAACCACGAAAACAACACCCACCCCAGCCACTACAATGACTGCCACCAGTCCGCAAACAACAGAAAACAATGTAAGGAAAAAGCCACAAATTGTCTTTCTGACTAAAAAAATGTATTAACAATACTGAACTTTAACCAATTCCCAGTGGTTACACTAACATCCTGCCAATTATTATCATTATCATTATTACTAACTATATAACAGTTTGTCAAACATTGTAAGTCAGGTGTGGTGTGAGATTAGTACCATCCTTTCTTCTGTATTGTTTTTTCAGGGAAAGAAATGCCATACAGGTGTATGTGTCGGTACAGATTGCTACACAAAATTCCAAGAAGTCCAAATTTGCTCCGCCTCACAGCCCCACTGTCAGGTGAGAACTGCTCCAGCAACATTAAATACCATGTTACTAAATACAATATTGAAATGTGAAACACTATGGAGTCCAAGTTCTTTTTGGTACATTTCTGCTGGCTTTCTATGTATTTTTTTTTCTTTGTTTAGCATTTCAGCAAAATTGTCCATGCCCCATATGCATCTGGGTTTTTTTCCGCACAAACAAAGACTGCCTTAACCAATTTTTCATTTTAACAATGTAGAAAGGGAGCCAAAATATGAGAAAAAAATTGTTTATCTATTATAAAACTAATAAATGAAAATGGTGGTAAAAGGGTGGTAAAACAATCTTCACAACGTTAACTATTTATACAGACAACTATTGCAGAAAGATTTATGAAAAATGAAAAACAACAAAGAAATGTTTTTTTTTTACATTGCTCAAAGAGATTTTATCCCAAATGTTGTGTGTTTTAGTCAAAAGTCTATGAACGCCTGTAAGTCATGGAAAGTATTAATAATTCAAAGTTTGAAAAAAACAAAAAAATTCAACCAAATAATTTATAGATATAAATGAGATACTGAATGATAGTCACAACTTAACTTCAACTTGTCTCAGATTGTCTGTATAAGATATAAATGTGTTACTATATATAAAACATGCTCAGTGTTTATAACAATGAATGGACAGAAAACAAACATTTTAATATCTCATATTTAGACTTCCAGCCACTTGTTCTGTAGGCCTTGCTCTATTCTTTCTCACTCACTATTGCTTTTGCAGCTGAAAAAGGAAACCAAAGATTCCAGTTTCCAGTGGACAGCAGGTTGCACTAACTGTTCTGGCCAAACCCCATGCAAGACCTCCACAGTACCTCCGTGTGTTCTGGAGTGCTGCAACGCCACCACTTCAGCTTCCTGTCTCATGTTGAACGGCATGCTGAATGTCCCCAATTTCGCCACAAGAGGTCCTCATCTTCACAAAGAATTGATTGCTTCCTTAATTTGCCTGCTCGCCATCACTTGGCTGCAGTGAGTGACTGAGTAAGAGCGTGCTCAGCTGCTGTGCAGGCAATTATGTAATCAGAGCTTTGTGTAATTTGCAGTCCCTCCATTACAATGAGCTTAGCAGTACAGAGGATAACACCACTTCGTTTATTTCACTGATATTCATTTGCGTTTGTAATGTATATATGTATGGAATTATGTAAAGTCTAAATTACAATGATGACTTTGTTTCTTGTTTAATTAAAGTTTCCCAATCACGTTTTATCTCTGGTTCAAGACCAATGAAAAATGTCTTTGAACAGTATTTCTAAATGAAAATCAACTTCAGTAATCAAGAAAAACAGGCCACAAGCAGCTCAGTCTTCACATTTCAGGTGTCAACTACCTTTATATTTCACAAAATGATACATTAAAGAAACTATGTTCTTATTGAAGCTTTAAGAACTCATTTAATTTGAATAGCTTGACTTAAAAAAGCCAACAACAATTTCTAGTTTTGCTTTCCCACTTTAAATGGAATGAAGACCCATTCAGATTTTGGCATGAGTTAGTGAGCCTAAACACAACATTGATTTGTTAACATGGTCATGAATGTTTTATTACCACAACCTATCCCTATCATCTCGAGCTATTGTGAGAGGGACGCAGCTATGACTTTACATGCACTTTATGAAACCCAAATGTTGAGCTGTTACAGAATGTTGTGAAGGTACGCTGAATCATTGCTGTAGATGTTATCATAATGAAATGTGCAATTTAGTACTTTAGGCTACTTTTTGTCTAATATTTTTTGTGAATCGTAAATTGGATGTCTATATTGTGTGGTTTATAAACAAATTTTGTGGTTTACAAAGTATATTTTAAGGTAAATGATGAAATGTTAAATGAAATCAGACTTTAACAAAAAACAATTTATTCTAGTTTTGTGTACTGTATACATTTTGGTTGTGCCTGAAAATGAAATGAATCTAATAAACAATACGTCAGGGAATCATATTTTGATTAAGTCACACATTTGAGTGGGGTGAAACGTGGACATTTCTAATGGCTGACAGCACCTACATGTTCTACAAAGTTCCAGCAGCATTATTTTATTATTACTTTTGTTCATCTTTTTTTTGGTTATGTCCATTTTCCTTTAACCTTTGGCTAACTGAATCAAGTGGTTAGGTGAGTGATTCTTCACATTTTCCAGAAAGTCTAGCTTCCAGGGAACTGTGGTGGAAAGTAATTAAGAAGGTAATATCTATGAAGTACAATTTTTACTTTACCTGAGTATCTCCATATTGTTTTACTTTTAATTCACTACACTTCAGCAGTTGCTGTTTTTTAAAAATAGGATTTTAAATCAAAATAAGCTAATCAAACACAATATACTGCTGTTGTCTTATCTTGTGATCCTTTTATTCAAAAAAGCAGTGTCTAGGTGATGCCCCCTGTCACATTTCAGATGTGTATGAGCTTTTAGCAGTCAGACAGAAGAGACCTTTTACTGACAATACTTCTAGTTTTACATGGAAATTTAAACGCAGGGTCTTCACTTGTAAGCGAGTATTTCTTACATTATTGTATTGGCACTTTTATATAAGAAGCCCAAAGGATATGAATACTTTTTAACCTGATTTGAAACAGTTCTCATACTCAAAGACAAATCTTGCTCTTACAGTTCAGTAAGAATAAGTTTGAGGCCACTCTGCGGAATATTGGACAGTGAATATTGTCCTGTGCTAGAGCTAAAATGATAAATCGTCCAGGCAAGTCTAACTTATCGCAGTCATATTGGTATCAGTGAGCCAATGGGTAGAAAGTGTCAGCCACAGTGTCACCATTACATATAGTTTGTCTTTGGCAGAGCACTGACAATTTGATTTTTACTCTATAAAATGACCCACTCAATATTCTGTTTTTTACATTTACTGTGTCAAGATTGTTGTTTATTTTACTTGTGTATTTCTTTCTTTTTAAAATTACTATATATCATTATCAGATTTTTTAAACACCCAAATATGGATTACAGATTAAGTGAGAGCAAATCCAGCGTAGCCAGTCTGTGTGCATGCCAATGGTGCTTCTGGAAAAATTTAGAACAGTTTTTTTGTTTTTTTTTACTATTTGCTACTTTTTTTGTATTTGCAAATACAAAAAAGTTCACTAACGTACAACGAAAATTTACCCAGAAATGTAATATGATATTTATTTTTTAACTGCATAAATGTATGTGACCCTAACCCTACACATGCATCACAAAAGTGTTAAACCTAATTGACCTGATGGCTCATCCAACCTCCTCGAAAGCTTTGATATAACTTTGCATGAATTGGGATAGGGCTCTATTGTATGACTAATCCTTTTTGGATTAAAAGCCTGAGGACTAATCCAAACCAAACTGAGTTGATGACAGCCCAGGTGTGACGTCACCACGGGTGCTCAAGGAATCAGTGCGTGGCAGGCTGGGTCGGGCCAGCAACGGAGGAAAAAAGAAGAGGAAAACATCTGGGTCGAAAAGTAAAATATAATGTTGGATTACACAAGGCCCCTGAAGTGTCTCTTCTCCTGCGCTGCACTTTGAAAGCAGTAGGATAACTTGAGTTACTCAAACTCCTCCGGATAGTTTCGTCTAGGAAGCGTGGGGGAAGACGTTGTCACACAAGTCGTCACTATGGATCAATCCGTCGCAATTCAAGAAACGTTGGAAAGGGACGAAAACTGCATCATAGTATCCTTTTCGACATTAATGCGGTGATTTGTGGATTGTGAGCACCTCAAACAAAGGCTTAGGCTACCTGCGTCAAACTACATTGAACTAACTCCGTTGTAGAATAATAGGAGAGGACTTTACGGTCAAGTCTCAGCCACATGGTTGACATCCATCTAAATAAACAGTAGGCTACAACCTCACTTAGGCTGTGATTTCAATCTAGGTATTTACAGTGCACGTTTACAGCACCAGTGTAGGTTTAGTCGGGTGTGACTTCGCAGAGATCTTGGGCCAACGTTTGACACTTTTCCTCCACAAGATGGCAACTTTGTGTCAACAGCTGCTGCTTTCTTATGGGTGGTAGTGGTAGTGGTGGAAGACTCCACAACAATACCAATTAAAAAAAAATACTGTAATGGAAGTTCCATCTGTCCTGTGGAAATAAAGGTCTAAAATGTCCAAAAAATAATCTTTAAAAAAAAATACTCGGTCTTGCATTCACAATGTTACTTGGGCTAAGTCAAAGTACCACAAGTAAAAGTACTTTTTATGCAGCAAAATGATATCATATTTGACTATTATTAATGACCATTAACATGCAAGCAGCCTTTTTATTTAATTTAAATGTTGTCAAGGAGAAGCTAAACGTTACACTGCTGGGTGGTTACATCTATAAGATTCTATCATATTTTTATCATGATAATATGGTTGATAGATAAATTATGCATTTGTTATGTAACTTCAGATGTCAAGTAAATATGAATGGGTAAAAAAAGACATTTCCCTGTGAAATGTAGAGGAATTTGCATACAATTGAAATACTCAAGGACATGTACTTAACCAATTGTTATGCTGCAGGAAACAAACGTAAAATGTTGCCCATTGTACTGAAAAAAATAAGTTGAAATGAGAGCAAGGTCATATTTCCTGCTGAAATATCAAAAATGCAACTGAAGGTACACATGAACGTATTTCCTCTGTATCCTTAACTGAACTACAAACATGCTGTCCAATGCGATGTTTTCTTTGATAACTCTACAGAGAGCAGACTGCTGGGATTGGTGGAGTCAACAAAAGAGCATGCGTGAGTTTTAAAAGATACCACATGTAGACGGATCTCATGAAATGGCGTATGTATAACATGCCAATTCGTATGCCACGCCACTTGGCTTAAGAAAGTTGGCGTGTATATTTACACAAAGTCATGACGCCATGTTGCTATAATATAGCTTCTGTGTATTGTCGACTATGGTAGTATTTAAAGCCTTACAATGTAATTTTGTAAGGCGAGGGAGTGACATCATTATGGCATCCAGGGCAAGGCCAGGAACTGGCCTAAAAATAAACACAGAGTTGCATCAACCTGTCTGACACAGTAAAAAAAAATGATATATTATATGACAATGGTAGTAATTACTGCAGCGCTGCAAGGCTGTTGCCTTGCATTGTATATTAATTGTGTCCACCCATGCAAGTTCCCATCCACTGTTAACGTATTCCAATTGTAATATTTTTTAGAATCTTTATTTATACCCATCGAAGGATGGCCATTACTGCTGATGATGTTTCCCTGGAGGACATCATACCCATCTCCCTTGACTTTGCTGTTGTGGAGGGTGAGCTGCTTTCATACTTTTAAATCCAGACTGGCAATTAAAAAGGAGAAATACAAATGTGTTTCTTGAGATAACTATTGTTTCTAGTTAAAAATGACATGGCAGTAATTTGCTCTCACACATTTCTCATGCTGCACTCTTTGTAGTTTCCTCATCAGAGGAACTTGCGGTTGTGGGTGAGTAACCCTCATTCCACTACAGCTCGATCATTATGCGCCACAAAACTGGTACACTGAATGAAACTGAACATTGTGTTTTTTTCCTGTGTTCTTTATCCGATTACAGGAGCCGATACTAAAATGAGAGTAAGCTACCAGGAAGAGGAATTAGAGCTCAGACTTCCTTTTGGGTCCCACTCGCGGCTCTTCCTTAGCGAGGTCAACCGGGCGTGGAGTGGTAGGTCAGCGCTCAGAGATGTGTGACATTTTTACAGGAGAAGAAAGAAAGCCCCTTTTAAAATGAATGCATTTAACTGAGATGACATTGGCAAGGATACCAATGAAAGTTTATTAATTTAGTGCAGTAACATGAACCCTCTCCTCTTTATATACATTTGGGTTTAATAGTTCATATCTTCAGATTTTCTTTTATGAAAGTTGGAGGCCCCCACGTGTGAAGAAATACAACTAGTCTTCTCTAACCCTTTGTTGGGCTGAAACCTGCTCAGCCAGTCTTCAATTGCCTTGAGGTTACATTATGTTGCAAGCTATGAAATGCCTTTGTTTTTTATAATCTGACATTAGTTTACTCCAAAAACCAAATTAAAAAACAATATACAAATACATTTGTGAGACTGTAGGTGGCTGTGGTTCACAACTTATGCCAATTTTAGAACTACAAACCGATGGTGTCACTTCATCTATCAGTCACTGGTTACATGACATATGGCTGACAAAAACGAAAGAGACATGCACAGATAGAGAGAGAAGTGGTGAGGTTTGGATGGTGTACTCTTTAAAACTGCTTAAAAAAGGACTTGTATTTTTCTTTTAAATGCCTGGTGAACTACTTTTTGCTGTTCATCTGAATTGAATGGACCATTGAAAGGTTAATAGACTGTCTGCTTCTGCAAGAGATGTGTCACTTTTGCCACTGGCTCCCTTTTGGTCATGGTGAACACGGACGTCTGATATAAGTCTGATATGTTGTATGTGTTACATTTTTTTGTGGTACTCTAAGATTACCCACACATATTTTAACCTGGTGATGGATACCAGTGATGGAAAGATTAAATGAGCTGGCACCTCTTGTTGTAACAAGGAAGAGTGTGAAAAACAGAAAAGGTAGGCAGCTAAAACAGAGATCTGTTTTACGCACTGTAGCACTTGTATCTTGTAATCACACTTAAAGCAGTAGTGGTTTTACAGACTAGGAGAGGCAGATATGAAAAAGCAAGATATAAAAAGCTTTGAAAATTACCGCTCTTCTTTTAATTTTAGTACAAGTGGAATTGATAAATAAGGGTTTATTGTTCATGCCAAGGATCTGGCCAATTATGTAGTTCTCAAGTCTCTACTTTTACCTGAAGACAAATCAGCACTGTGCAAATTTCAGATCCAGCTGTTGTTACCTTCTCCTCTCCCATATTCTCCATTATTGCAATTATGCTATATTATTATATTACCTTGTTCTCATTCTCTCTCTCTCTCTCTCTCTCTGTCTTTTGATTTGATTTATTTAATTGTATCAAGAATGTCTTACACATGTAAAGACATCAAATACAACTGAGGATAAAAAAACAAAGTCAAGGACTTATTTCCATTGTGGTCCTGTCTTTCTTCCTTCAGATGTTTGCAAGACAACCACACAGGCACCAGAGTTTAAGTGGATCAGCAAGTACCACAAAACCACCAGAGGCCTTGGAGTTCTCAAACAGGCCCTATCTCCCCTAGGCACAACAGTCAACAAACTCAACCAGCACCAGAAAAGAGGTTTGTCATCATTTTATTTGTAGAATTTCCCACCCATTACCTTTATGTCCAATAAAACATACAAATGATGATAAATTGAAATACTGTAGATCTACCAGTATTTGTGCAGTAGATGAAAAATGCTCTTATTTATCTCTTTATCTCTCTTTTTTGAGATAGATAACCGCACACAGATAAAAGTCTACATTAGAGGGTTGCATGATAAAACTGGGTTGTAATTACCAATTCCTTTACACGCAATTGGCCCAACCTGCATATGAGTTGTAACAAATGAACTCATAAGAGAGCCATGTGGAGAAGGAAAACAATCAGACAATCGGTTTGACATGGCTTAGCAGGAAAGAAAGAAAGCTAGGTTTTTACAGGCTTTTAATGAACTGATGTTACATTTTACTGGAATTGTATCATATACAATTTGATGTGACAAATACTGTACATTGATTGATTGATTGATACTGAGGGTCAGTTTGTTCCACATTGGAGCTTAAACAGCATATGCATGCTTTGTTTTGACCCATACCAACATTTGGTTAAACAATGGAGGGTTTTAAAAGTAATGTAGGCCTACCTTCTACCTGTAAAGTAAGCTAATTAGATGATAGGCTACTGGCAGAAAAATAAATAAAAGATCTGCAACAAGATTCCATATGAGATCTCTCAATTCATGCTGTGAAATGTAGGATACACTTTGTATGCAAGTTTGTTTGGATTTGTCTTATATGTTGATGGTCCATTTCACCCAGATTTCATACATTATGTTTTTGCTTGCTAGATTAGAGGCATGCTGTCATTGCATGCAAAAGTATGTGAACGTAGAAAGACATTTTCATACCACATTTTTCATCAAACTGGCCCTTACAGAGAGTTTTAATATAGACGTATTTTAAAGTGTTATTTAAACAAAAGGGTTACATAATGTCTTCTCGGGAGTGCATGAGCTTAACTTCCGGATGTAATACTGATATGATGAAGCATTTTCCGGTCGCATTTTCTGCCTAGTAGATATGTGTTTGTTCGGCCGTCTGTATCTGCAGCGGGCAGCAGCAGGGAAGGTAAACTCCTCCTACTAAAGCGTTAGCATGGGCAGGTCTGACACAAAGTGGACGTTGCTCTTCTGCACAGAATGCGTGGAAGCGGTGCATGGAGTTGTCTAGTGTGATGATGAGAGACTCTGGTATGAAAAATATTCTTAAATGTGTTGAATTTTTTTGAAGTAGTGAAAGAAAGGAAACGCCATCTCATCCCTACATTTAGTATTGAGTCCATGCTAATATGATAGCTTTCTAGCTAATGCTAAAGCAAATAGTAACGCGGGGGTAACGTTAGTTATGCTAACATTAGTTGTTATTTAAAAGAACCTTAGCTTTGCCCAGATTAGCTAAAGGGCCAGTATTCGTCCGGCGGAATAATGGTTATCTTAATAACGTTACTACTAATGTTATCCTGTTGCTACCTCAATATAAGGCTACCGTGAACGTTAGCCCATGTAAACGGTGGATACACTTATTGCTAATGTTTGTCCGTGCTAAATGGTCATGGTGTTGTGTCTGTCTATGTGACAGAAAATGTTACACCTGTTCTCGTTTGTGGTGCAGTAACGTCTTTTATACTGAAAACCGAATTGTCATTTATTGGGATATTGTTTTGTTCTTGCTTCTTAGGCAGTTTGATGCTTTTTTTTCTTGCTGTTTCCGGATAGGGATTTCACTTGTGGCTCACCCTCTAAGTTGTCAGTAAACTTTCTTCCCACTGCCTGGTAACGAAATTGGGTGCTTTCAATCGGCTTTGTCTTCACTTGTGAGAAAAGCCCCCCTGCCATTTTTTGCAATAGTAGATGCAGCTAGCTAACGTTAGATATTAAAAAATATATCACTAAATTGGTTCCTCTACAGTTTATTACTTTTAGTTTAGGGAAGTTGTGCAATGATGAACTTTGTGCACTTGTAGTTATAAAGCTATGACTGTTTTAATACTAAGAGCCTGAGACCTGATAAGACAACGTAACATTGACGCTGACTTGTGATCAACCGCAGCTATAAGGGGCATAGGCGTGTGAAATTGAAGTTAGTCGGACTTCGTACAAGTAACTCCTCTGGTTAAAAGTTTAGTAAAGCTCATTAGCTCAAAGCATGAGCAGGAATGTAAAATATGCCATGAAATATCTTAGGTACTCACACACACAAAACCCTCATGAATAACTCATGTATAACTACCATTTGAGAATTTAAATCAAGTCACATTTGTCTTAATTCTTCTTTTGCAAGTTTGCTTTTTTTTTTTACAAGGATAATCTCAGTTTTGCATGGTACGATGTTTATTGAGTCAATGCTGCTGTTCAAATTTTTCCAGTTACAATGTAGTTTACTGAGGAAACATAACAATTGTCTGTTGTATAGTACTTTTGATGCACCTGCTATTTAAAGCAGTATAGAAGACACATTGTAAATTTGCTGTACCATCAGTGCAAAAAAGGATAAACCTATCTGTAATGGGTTACGGTTTATTAATATGCATGAGTCCACGAATCCAAGGGTTATCAATTTATCTTCATCTTTTTTTATAGGTTAACTCTTGTTTTTCTTTATGTGCACGTGGAGATTTTCACCATCTAAAATGTAGCATGCTGTGCACACTTCCAAAAGCTTTTCACAGTTTGCTAGTGGTTTTCTCAGTCAAACAAAGGGCCATCTACTTTTCTATTCTTTTCCTGTTCACGCAAACAAAAAAAGACACCGGTTTTGAATTATAATTTCAAAAAAGCATGCTTATATTTGACCATGCAAAGCCTAGCCTTTGTTTGTTCTTGGTTTAATGTTTTTTATTTATTTTTTTAGAAAATGAAACAAACTGTGTAAGCATTTCTGACATGTTGACCTTTTCTCTGAGTTGCCTTTGTACAACAAAGAAGCAGCAAAAAATTACGTTGCACCAGTTGTGGTTATAGTGGTAGAAGCATTAGACATTTCAGTTGTAAATGACTCCGACTTTAGTGCTGCATTCGACACAGCTGTGGCAAAAACCACACCCTTCTATCAGAAATTAGGATGTGGGATTACCAAAGCTTTGTCAGTCACACTTATTTTAACTTTAATTTGCATTGTTTGGATAGGATCATTTTAATTTTTTTCCAATCCTTTTTGTTTCACAGGTTTATCCTGTTTTTGATTTCCTTACCCCTGTGACCTTGTTCGGAAAATAGTTGTATAATTTTATTAGTAGTAGTACCGTCATCATGATATGATCCCATGTACAGTCATAATGTCAGTGTATTTAAGCCTCTGTTTTTTGCGTTAAATGCTGCTCAAACACATCGGAAAACATGCATCAGGGATTGTGATGTTGTGATGAGACAAACTGGCTTTCAGTTTGCCAAGTTGAGGTAATGTTCATAAAAAGATTATAAACATGGACAACTATTTGTGTATCTCATCTTTTGGCTCATTAAGCAGTGCTGTTGTTCAGGTTCACTCTTATGGTAGCTTGCTATAACTTTGCAGAGTTAATTTTCCTGCTCAAAGAACTTGGCTTTGTCTTTCAGAGTAGCCAGCTGTGTTCCCTGCCAAGCTGCAGGAGACAGGGGCCATGCTGTCTCATACTTCACACTCGCCCATTAAATCCAGCTACTTAGGATGCAATAACTGTAACCGACTGCAAAAGGCAGCCTTAGACGATTGACTACAACAACCAAGCTCTGACTTTGCACTTTTATGATTTATGCGTGTGTTACTATTGTTTTTATTCTTAGTCATACTTAGCTTTAATTTATTCTCCTTCTTAATTATTAAAGAGTTGAAATATGTGTTTGCTCATGGTTGGGTTCTTTCTTATTTGTGTAAGTCCTCCCAGGTTGTCAATACCTCAGGCAGAGTTTAAGATAATGTCGATGGGAAGGTCTCCCAGCAGCTGCCAAGACACTTGTTCTTAACTGGCAAACTTTAAACAATATATACATTTTTTATTCAAAGTGCAGGCAGTTCTGATACAGGATCGCTGGCATTTACCTTTTATGCTTTTGTGTTCCATTGTTATAAAAAAAAAAAAATTGAATCTTCCGTTTCTCTCCCGCTCTTCCCGGACAGAGAAATCATCAGACCAAAAGGGAACCATAGAAGGGGAGAAAGGTTCTAACAGTGGCACGCACAAGTCCAAAGCATATTCCAGCCCAGAGAGGTAAGGCCTTCTTATTAATGTGGGACCTCTCAAAACCAAAAACTCTTTACATGATTGTGTTTTTAAGGTAATCGATGAAATGAAATCAAAGTTATTTAAAAATGTTATTAAGAACAGGGTGAATCAAGGTCGCGATTTTATAACTGTAAATTGTGCAGGCCTACCAATAAACAAAGTGAACGTTCTTGCGTGGTTAGTCTTAATGCATTTTTGTTTGCTTTGATTTTTCTTCACGTAAAATGAAACCGAACCAAGTTGAAACCTTTTCAAGTTTACATATTCAATACAAAACTTTACATTCAGTGTCACCCAAATGTTTTTTGCGTCCTTAAGGCTCATCAAAAATGTTACATGCTTTTCAATCTGCAAAGCTGATTGTTTTTTATTTTGAACACTGTTTATATTCATGTTTTCTTGCTAGCTGTCTTCTTTCCTGCTTTTTGTTCGGGGCATTGCTGCTTTTCTTGGTGCGTCAACGCCGCCTGGATCAGTGGAATAGCGTGAATCTACACCTTTGCTTTTACTCAAGTAAAAGTATTAAATTAGGAATTTCTAAGATGACACTCAGTAAAGCCTAAAACATACTATGTACTTAGTGTGTGAAGTATGAGTACATTCCTTCTTTCCTTTCCTCAGTCAATTTTAACACACACACTGCGTACGTGCCCTGCAGCAGTTTGGTGACAGTGTTTAATTTTTCTTTTTAAAGTTGTTAAAGTCTAAAATGTAAATTAAAGGGGAACTATGCAGTTTTTTTAGCTTAAATTACCTTAACTGAACAGCTTTGGAGTCATTAGAATGGTTAAGTGACTTTTGTTTTAGGTGAATGGTGGTCGTCTTGCTTCTCCTTAGCACTGTGAGCGGAAAAAACACCCAAACCTTTTGTGACATATTATACAAATGTCTAATCCTTCATTTGATGCCTTTTTTTTTTAGATTTTTCCATTTTTTTCCATCTTTTCTTGGCTTCTTTATGCTTTTTTTATTTATATATTATTACTGAAGGCATCAAAACTATGAATGAACACATATGGAATTAGGTACTTACCAAAAAAGTGTAAAATAACTAAAAACATGTCTTATATTATAGTTTCTTCAAAATAGCCACCCTCGGCTCTGATTACTGCTTTGCACACTCTTGGCATTCTCTTGATGAGCTTCAAGAGGTAGTCACCTGAAATGGTTTTCCAACAGTCTTGAAGGAGTTCCCAGAGATGCTTAGCACTTGTTGGCCCTTTTGCCTTTACTCTGGGCTCCAGCTCTCCCCAAACCGTCTCGATTTGGTTCAGGTCCGGTGACTGTGGAGGCCCCAACACAGCCTGGAGGTGTGTTTGGGGTCATTGTCCTGTTAAAAATAAATGATGGTCCAACTAAACGCAAACTGGATGGGATGGCATGCCGCTGCAGGATGCTGTGTTAGCCATGCTGGTTCAGTATGCCTTCAATTTGGAATAAATCCCTAACAGTGTCACAACCAAAGCACCACCACACCATCACACCTCCACCTCCATGCTTCACGGTAGAAACCAGGCATGTAGAATCCATCCGGTCACTTTAAACAAAGACACGGCCAAAGATCCAAAGATCTCAAATTTGGACTAATCAGACTAAAGCACAGGTTTCCACTGGTCTAATGTTTATTCCTTGTGTTTCTTGGCCCAACAAATGTCTTCTGCTTCTTACCTCTTCTTAGCAGTGGTTTCCTAGCTGCCATTAGAACATGAAGGCCTGATTGGCACATGTCTCTTCTTAACAGTTGTTCTAGAGATGTGTCTGCTGCTATAACTCTGTGTGGTATTCACCTGGTAACTAATCTGAGCTGCTGTTTATTTGCGATTTCTGAGGCTGGTGACTCGGATGAACTTAACCTCAGCAGCAGAGGTGACTCTTGGTCTTCTTTCCTAGGGCGGTCCTCATTTGAGCCAGTTTTGTTGTAGCTCTTGATGGTTTTTGCAACAACACTTGGGGACACTTTCAAAGTTTTTGCAACTTTCAGGACCAATAGACCTTCATTTCTCAAAGTAATATTGCCCACTCTTTTCACTTTACTTAGCTGATTGGTTCTTGCCAAAAAATGAATTCTACCAGTTGTCCTTTAGGGCTGTTGGCTGTGTGTCAACCTGACTTCTGCACAAATAAACTGATGGTCCAAACCCCATTAATAAGGCAAGAAATTCCACTAATTAACCCTGACAAGGCACACCTGTGAAGTGAAAACCATTTCAGGTGACTACCTCATTGAGAGAACACCAAGGGTTTGCAGCACTATCAAAAAAGCAAAGGTTGGCTAATTTGAGGAATCTAAAATATAAGACCTATTTAGGAGTTATTTCACACTTTTTCTTTTAAGTACATAATTTCATATGTGTTTATTCATAGTTTCGATGCCTTCAGTGATAATCAACAATGCAAATAGTCATGAAAATAAAGGAAACTCATTGAATGAGAAGGTGTAACCAAACTTATGCGTACACAAACGACTGCCTAAGTTTAAGGAATGTGACCCATATACAGCACCCTCTGCGGTGTGTGTGTGTGTGTGTGTGTGTGTGTGTGTGTGTGTGTGTGTGTGTGTATTTCAACAAGATAGCTTACTACACTACAGCTCATTTCAGACCACCGCACGAAAATGTTTTCTTTGTTTTTGTTACATAATGTACGTTTGGATTGCATTTCATGTTGCAATTCTGTCTGCAGTAGGACATGATTCAAGGTGCAAGCTACAATAGCTAACACCGGCAGTCTGAAATAAAACATGATCCATTGTCTATTTGATAATTTACATGTTTTCTTGCGGTGGCCTTCCTTTTATTGAGCAGTGAAAGTGATTCTATGATCCAGGAGATGATAAGCAGATATGTGATCGGTTTAAAATAGGGCATATTCTACTTTCTTATGATACTATTTAGTTAGTTGATACTAAGCGGGAATTACTTTTCAGAGGGGACCTATCTTCTAAGTATTTTAAGTTTGTTCTCTGATTCAGATACTCCTCCGTCTCCAATACGTTTTGTGAGTATCCCTGCATATGGCGAGGACAATATCGTCAAAAAGCATTTACTTTTCTAATCATTTTGAGAAATGTACTTCTGTCTTACACGTATAGTAAGGATGTAGAGAGTTTGTGAAAATTTAGTCAGGCAGAGAAGATATGGTGCATGACCTGAGGTATGTTAAGTATATTTAAACTAATAGGGTAATCTGTTAAAAACTGCTTCATACTAAAATTATTTCAGGAGGAGAAAAGAATGAATACTCACCTTTGTCTGAAGGGATCACTGCACTTTTATTCAGGAACCGGCTAACAAGGTAGCGATGGAGTTTTTTCACAGTATTGTCATGGCTGAGCCGGCAAAAGCAAGCAGAAAGCTACGAAAGCATTGTCAGAGGAACAGAGAAAGAGGAAAAGGCAGACAGACTGAGCTATGTCACTTTTGGAATGAATGCCTGTACTCTATAGACGGAGTTTAGTTACAGCATATTGCTGGAATATTTCAAGGTTCAGCAATATTACATGTCTTTCTCTCCCTTCAGCTTCATTCCATATTGACTGCATTGGAATAGAGCTTTCTAGCCTGGGTTCCTGTTGTCACTGTCACAGCAGACTGCAGTGTTTTCATATATATATATATATATATATATATATATATATATATATATACACACACACACACACACACACTGGGAAGAACAAGTATTTGATACACTGCTGAATTTGCAGGTTTTCCTACTTACAAAGCATGTAGAGGTCTGTGATTTTGTTTATTATAGGTACACTTGAACTTTGAGAGGCAGAATCTAAAACAAAAATCCAGAAAATCACGTTGTATGATTTTTAAATAATGGATTTGCATTTTCTTGTATGACATTAGTATTTGAAAAGCAGAACTTTATATTTGGTACAGAAACCTTTGTTTGCAATTAGAGAGATCATACGTTTCCTGTACTTCTTGACCAGGTTTGCACACACTGCAGCAGGGATTTTGACCCTCTCCTCCATACAGACCTTCTCCAGATCCATCAGGTTTTGGGTCTGTCGCTGGGCAATGCAGACTTTCAGCTCCCTCCAAAGATTTTCTTTTGGGTTCAGGTCTGGAGACTGGCTGGAGAACCTTGAGATTCTTCTTACGGAGCCACTCCTTAGTCGCCCTCGTTGTGTGTTTGGGGTTGTGTATATAATATGTCACTTTTAAAGCTGGTTTGCCTGTAAGCCCCTGTTATTTCCGAACAAGCAAGGTAGCATTTAATAGGCTATCTAGTCCAGCGCAATGCTCACTCCACGTAAAACCTTGTTGTTCACTCCCGAGCCTGTTTGTAACCGTGTAAGGCTATAAATGTGAACAGGCAATACATACAAGCATACAAACAAACAAATGCACAGTTAATGTTTAATTGTTTACTCTGAGATCTCACAAAAGGACCCTAATTCTATCTCTCTGTCTTTCATTCCCACGCCTAACTTTTATTTCTACTCTGCTATTGTTCAGTCAGAGCACCTTCAGTCGAGAGGACCGGCATGACCTTGTGCGCTCCTCAAGCCACACCCCGTCTAACAAAGCTCAGATACTGGCCATGCCGCAGTTTGGCCTGCGCGACAACCTCATCAGGTGTGAGCTGCTGAAAAATGAGGACTTTTATACTTATCCGGAGGACTTCAGGTACTTGACTCTTAACTGCTTGTTTTGTCCACAGTGTAACTGAGCACACAGCACAGTTTGGATCCTAGAAGTGTTATGTAAAAAGAATGAGTTAACCAACTGTGGGTTTGTATTTCTGGGAACTTAGCTCTTTGCCAATCACGCTGCACTGTCTCAGACGTGCACCGTCATTAATTTCCTTGTAGAGGCCTAGAGATTTTAATTGAGGGTTTTTGTTTCTGTCAGATGGTTGAAAAAGAAGCATTTACGGAAGTCAGTGTCATGGTTTAGCTATGATGCTGACACTGCCTCCTGCTGGTACATCTGGGCCTCAATATGTACAGCCATATAAAGATTATAGAAAAGAATAAACCGTTACACAAACGTTCACACAGACATTCACTCTGTGTGTGTGTGTGTGTGTGTGTGTGTGTATATATATGTGTGTGTGTATGCATGTATATGTGTATGTGCTAGAACACATGCAATGCCTGCTTTCATCTACTATTACAGTACATACTGAGAATGTACTGAGTATGTCTGATGATTTCCTGAAGCTCAGCAAAGCAGCACTCAAAGATTATTCTATAAAGACAGCTTCAGCATCTTTCCAGGTAGCTGAGGGTAGGGCCAATAGGGCAGAAAGTGTTGTACAGTGTGTGCAGTCATCACAAAATACGGCTCACCCTTTGCAGCAGCAAGAGCAAAGCAGCAGCTTCCTGAAGGTCAGAGAAGAAAGCTATTGAATGAAAGGAAGCTGATTTTTAATCTGGACCTGCAGAATAAATCTCAGTGGGGAGGTAAATGACTAGGGTTGGTTTTCTCCCTCATACCATTTCTCACAATTTAGGTGCACTTCAACAAGCCACTACAGTTCCAATGGGGCGGCTCAGACAATGTGACTATTTTTATTCTGCACTGTAGCTTTGCACTGTAGACAGTTCAGAGGTGTAACTGTATATGAGTGTAAGGCCTGGGGTATACTTAATCAGAACTAGTTCTTAAAAGAGAGTATGTCAAACCCTGGCTCCTTTCTTACCTCTGCAAACATGTACAGTGTGAATGTCGTATTGTACGTTTTAGAAAGTTACTCCCTTATCCGACGTTGGGACGAGGCTCCTGAAACTATTCTAACATCCGATAAGACATTTTGATTGAGTGTACTATCCTATGAATGAATTGGAACATTGCTGGAATAAGGCAGTTCTCATTCAACCTACATATCATAACATTTCTAGAAATGAGCTAGTGAGTACGCATTAAAGCATCGGACTATAGATTGAGGTCATTGTTTGACTATTTTACTCTCCCGTGATGTGAACTGTAAACTACAAAAAAACTCAGTCAGCAGAATAAACTCAAAATAGTTGGCAAACAAACTATGGCTCTATAGTCCCTCTCCTTTGTGTCAACTTCTTATTTCGCCCCGTTCTGTTTCAGCTTTTTTCTCGGCACATACAATGTGAATGGACAGACACCAAAGGAAAGCCTCCATCCTTGGCTGAGCTGCACTCTGAACCCTCCAGACATGTACTGCATTGGGTAAGTCCCATTCTTCCTGCTGGAGAATAGCCTTGCAATTCTCCACTTAATCCCATTACACAGACATATAGTGCTCTGACAGATCTATGCAACCGTTGATTCGGTTTTAGGTACGAGAATATGCCCACCCCCAGATTCAGCACTGTGTAATCCTGCCTACATTCCAGTTTAGTACTTTGGTGTGAAAGAGTAAACAAGTTTTGAGAATACCATGAAAGTACTGGGTAAAGCTCAAACATCAAAACTCTACAATTTGTCCTTCCTGATAGTTTTCAGGAGCTTGACCTCAGCAAAGAGGCTTTCTTCTTCAATGACACCCCCAAAGAGCTGGAATGGACGAAGGCTGTGTCCGAGGCCTTGCATCCAGATGCCAAGTATGCTTTAGTAAGGAAGTCTTTTTTCTTTCTTTATCTTGTTTTTCCTTTTATTAATATAGTTATTAACCACAAGTTGGTATTTGAACTGGGCCTGTGCAAAGCCCACTGCAATTTGTCTGTAGAGCTTGTTCAGCATTTTCTTACATGGAGGTGTTTAGCATATTCTTCTTTAATTGTGGTTTTTTATGATTAACAATGTTTAATTTATTTTGAACATAAAACAATATGCACAATGAACATATGAACATATTCCACCCCCCCTTGTCATCACCATCCACCCAGTCAAAAAACAAGAAAAGATGACATAGTAACTGCAATATTCAAGACCATAAATCAAAAATAATAACAAAGACAATAAACTACAAACCAAATATACATATGTAGAAATGACAACAGCATAAGCACATTCTTTGATTGTGTTTGAAGTATTGTGTTGCAGTAAACTGGCAGATAACTAAGCAGCAATTTCTGCTTGTAGCCATTGTAACTGTCTACATATCATGCATTAAAAAAGTTCATTACATGGATTATCACATAGGATATTCATAAGGAACAATCATGTTATCCCCGCTTATTTGATGAAGCTTAGTCTGGCCTTATATTTTAAGTAACTTTTTGGTCTTTCTCTTTTTATTCTGTCATCTACTTCCCTTTCCGAGAATGCTGATTCAGACCCTAGATTTCTGGCTTCCTCCCTTCTTAGTTGGGCTGATTTTTACTAGTCAATTTAGAGCTAACGGGCCTGTAGGCAGATTATTGACTGGTTGCACAAGGATAGGTTTACATGGTTTAAGTTAAAAAAAAAACCTTATTTTTGTTGTATGGCTGGTGGAAGCATTGACTGAAGTGTCTTTTGATTGCTGAGAAGCATCACATACACGCTTGGTGGAATCTAGTGTTAACCTTCCTCTGTGAATTGTCATGTATCTTTTGCCTTTCCTGTATGAAAGGACACTCGTCAATCTAGTCATCTTTTTCTACAGGTAAAGTTGGTGCGTCTGGTGGGCATCATGCTTATCTTCTATGTAAAGAAGGAGCATGCAGAGTTCATCTCTGATGTGGAGGCTGAGACTGTGGGCACCGGCATCATGGGAAGGATGGTAAGGACTAATTTCACTGGTCTTATCCTTTCAGGCTCTGGTTCTTATGTAGATTCACTGGTGTTGTGTATATTATAAGATATTGAATCATAAACAGCGCTGAGTTGTTGAGAGTAGAATTGCACCAATGTTGTTTTTTTTGTCATCGTGACGATCATCAATGAGCCATGTCAGTCTATCTTAAAATTCTAAAATCCAGAACTTTAAGGCCTTGAAACGTCTTAAAAACGGACAGATTTTCATTCAAGGTTTTAAATTTAATTTAGTCAGATCTAAAAAAGGTTTTACCCTCGTTCATTTCCAGAAACACTGGCTTCAGAAAGAAAAAGTATTGAGTTGTAGCCTGCAAAGTGGAGCAAAGGCCGTCAATCACCAGTGATTGTAAGTGCATGTCGGACAACAGGGCGGACACGCATTTCACACCGTGAGCGGGAACATGCACATGTAGCAGAATAGAGAAGAGGGGAAAAAAGCAGATGCTGGACAAACCAGAATCAGCTACATGGACGTCCTACAGTCCTAGTCTAGCCCTCACTAACATCTAGAGTCTTTGCTCTGTAATAAAACCAGCAGAACACTGCCCTCAGAACGTTGGTTTGGTGTGTGGTAGTTCTTTCTAGGGGATGGTTGTGTTGTTATGTACGCTGTTAGAAAACTGCAAATCCTGTGATAAATGCAATACCTGCCTGCTAAATATGTCTGCATGTCCTCAGAGTTTGTTAAAGTTTGGCTAGGCCTATGTGTTGAAATAGGATTGTGTACCTTTAATAAGACATGGATAGATCACCGCGATTTCCGCTTTTGGTTACAAGTGGTACCTTTTTTCTTTTCTTTTCTTTTCGGTAATGCGTTGTGTAGGTCGTAAATTTCAATCTTTATGGTCTTAAAATGTAAATTTGACTTACTAAAGCAGGAACCAGCCAATTAGATCAATTTTTTATGTTGTTTTGTTATAGTGGCTGTTATAGCTGTATTAAAGTATAGGTCAGTTTGACTGCTTTGTCATGTACTGGGATCTTAGAATGAATAAAGAATCACTAAAAGTAAATCTTGTTGGTTTCTTATTCTGTCAACAACATGCTTTTACTTAGTCTGTTTAATCAACATAGCAGTAAAAAGAACTCCCAAGGAGCCTTGCAACATGTATATTGCAGTAAGCCAGTAAGGGCGACTGAAATTCCCAATATTATACCATCTGACTATCACGGTCATACGGGCGGATGCTCTCTAAAGTAGTTTGCGTCACCTGGTATTTGGGTGCTTCTTTCTCTGCCTTTTTCACTCGGAAGTCAGCTCAACAAACTTGCCCTACCCCGTTGCGTGATGCGTCTTTAAAGAGCCTCTATTATACACCTTTTCAACATATTTGTAATCATGGGGGTCTCCTAAAATAGGTTCACGTGCTTTGAGGTTAAAAAAATAAAACTGCAATGCCTCCACCTCAAACACTCTGTCTGAGCTCTTGGCCTGCCTTTCTGAAAAGCCCAGTCTGATCTGATCGGTTAGCTTGGCCACTCTGTTGTGATTGGTCAACCAAATTCAAACAATCCACTGGGCGGCCTGTGCTTGCTCAGGCAGCACCAGTGGGCAGAACATTTGAAAAACTGGGCTGACTTTCTCAATAAATTATATATATATTTAATTGAGGAATTACAAACAGGAAGGTGGGTGAGGTGTTTCCAGGCTGTTTGGGGGGAAAAGTGCTGTCTGTGGAGGTTTCTCACATACTGAACATCAGTCCTTGTTGTTTTCTGATTCACTCTCTTTTATCTTGGTTTGTATCAAATATAAGTATTTATTTATTTATGTATGTATTTCTGTGCAGAGTTTCAAAACATTTCCAGGCATCAGATAGCAAAAATGTCTACATCGATTTGTTTTGATACATTTTTAGTATCACCGTTGTTGTCTTTGGCTTAACATTAATAATAATAATAATAATACATTTTATTTAACAGCGCCTTTCTAACACTCAAGGACGCTTTACAGACAATAAAA
>NC_048412.1:20899375-20937203 GCF_013103735.1 Etheostoma cragini | reverse complement strand
CTGAGTTCTGAAGAAGTTGAAGTTTATGGAGGGATTTTTGAGGAAGGCCAAAAAGGAGAGAGTTACAGTAGTCAAGGCAGGAGGTGACGAGGCTGTGGATAAATAAATAAATTAATGTCCTTCCATTGCCATGCATTACTTACGGTAGTTATCACACACATGGCTTTACAGATCTTTGACTATCACAGGAAATGAATGAAGCGGAAAAAAAAACATTTGGGCTTCTAAAATGACTGTTGTTTTACTGCCAGCTTTGTCTGGCTCCTTCAAACTTCCCTTGACTTTAGTACTTTGTCATCTATTAAGTGCTAAACCCTGCAGCCCCAACCTAACTGCACTTTTCGAGAATAGATTATTCTTGTCTTGTATATGGACATGCTTACTTAGCAGTCCCTGCCGTGTAGAGCAGGTGGCTGGTTGGTGACCAGTGGGGGCCTTTGTAAGGTTGCTCCATCCTTTCCCGCAGTAATGCAAAAAGAACCATTTGAAACATACCAAGTGTCAAAGTGTTGGGCTAATATTGGATTACTGTCAAGCAAGGGAGCATCTATAACTGCATACTATCTAAAACGGGTTTTCAATAAATCTTTTTGCTGGAGCTTTTATTTGTGTTGCATACATTATTCTGACTTAATTTCTCTTTTTCTCTTTCAATGACTCATTAAATTCACAGGGAAATAAGGGTGCAGTGGCAATCCGTTTTCGCTTCCACAACTCTGATATCTGCGTGGTCAACTCTCACCTAGCTGCCCACATTGAAGAATATGAGAGACGGAATCAAGACTACAAGGAAATATGCAGTCGTCTCCAATTTCGCCAGCTTGACCCATCCCAGCCTCCACTTACTATCATGAAGCATGAGTATGGAATATTATGGATTTATAGTGTCAACAAATGTATTAATTGGTTTCTTTATAAAGATGTATTTCATTTTATTTAATACCACTATATCAAGTATTTGTCATGTAAAACTTTGATTATAAAACTGCTTTTGCTTTAATTTATTAATTGAAATCCAGAAACGTGATTTAAGTTCAGTATTGAGTAGCTCAATGAGATTTTGCAAATTATCTATTTCATCAGCTGTGAAAATATTTGATGCATATTCAAGTTATCTTCATGTTTCTTTCCCTGTCTCCCTGTCCCTCACCAGTGTGATTTTATGGATTGGGGACCTCAACTATAGGATCAGTGAACTTGACGTCTCCAACGTGAAGGAGCTTATTGGCAAGAAGGACTATGAAACGCTGCACAGTTACGATCAGGTAACATCAATGATGGTCTCTTCTTTCTGCAATTAAAGTAGTCTTTACTCATCATTCGTGTTAAGGAGTAGTAATACTTATCAGCTGCATATTGTCCTCAGCTCAAGAGGCAGATCGATGAGGAGGCTGTGTTTGTTGGCTTTGCGGAGGGAGATATTAATTTCCAACCCACTTACAAATATGACACTGGCTCTGACAAATGGGATACAAGGTAATCTCTTATGCGAAAAACAGAATGGAACATGTTTAGTAAGGAGATCATCTTTCATTCTTCAATGATCCAGTGATGTTCATAGTTTGAGTAAGGATAATTGAAATGTGTAAAGTACTCCAAAAATTACATTTCTCGTGTGAATGTTTATGGAAGCTTTATACTGCAGTATACCAATAAACATCTCTCCATTTATAGAGGGACATGGTCATTCATTAATTGGACTCTGCACTGTAGCAATGTTTGCTTGCCTTAAATTGAATCACAAAACACACTTTGCTCTTGTGGTCTCACTTTAGCCACTCAGTTTTCACGTTATCAATTAACATGTGTGGTATCTCTTACTCTTTTACCTCATTACTTTTAATGCATGTACAAATAAACTGTAATACATAGTATATCCTGTTTTGCCCTATGCATTTAGATACTTTTTTATATTGAATGTAACATGTAATAAACATACGTGAGAATTATCATATGTTCTTTCTTCTGCATTAAGTGAAAAATGCCGTGTGCCTGCATGGTGTGACCGTATCCTTTGGAGAGGGAAGAACATTGTGCAACAGCATTATCAGAGTCACATGGCTCTGAAGACCAGTGACCACAAACCAGTCAGTTCCTTGCTTTTCATTGGGGTAAATGATTCAGCCTTTTACTGGTTTCATCTCAAATTCTTCCATTTAATTTCTTATGGTTTGAAAAGATGCAGTGGTCTAAGGCCATATCACATTTTTATAACAGTATTATATAAGGGTCACATAACACAGATATTTGTATTTCTTTTCCTCTTACATCTTTTTTTGTCTGTCCCTACAGATCAAGAGAGTAAATGCTGAGGCCTATAAAAAGACCTTTGAAGAGATTGTACGCAATATAGACAAAATGGAGAATGAGTGTATTCCATCTGTATCCTTGTCCAAGCGAGAGGTAAAGTTTCCTATCCCATTTAGTCCTATTACAGTGTAATGGGAGCTGTAATACCTCTCTGATACATCTTGTACAATGAATGTTTCCTCTCATTATGTTCCTTTTGATGAATTCAGTAAGTAAACCACCACTAATGAAGGTCTGTTTTGAATTTGGGCTGTGAGACTAATCCAGATGTTCAAAGGATACATTTACATGAAATGTAGAAGAACAAGTAGAATGTTCCATCTTGCCTCATGAACCTTTCCCATCTTAATTTTAGTTCCACTTTAAGGACGTGAAATACATGCAGCACCGTGCAGAGACATTGAGCCTCTTCAATGATGGGCAGGTCCCGTGTCAGTTTGAATTTATCCAGAAGCCAAATGAGCCCACATACTGCAAGCCCTGGCTCACAGCCAACCCCCCAAAAGGCTTTATCGCTCAGGGTGAGTAGCACATAAAGTCAGCATTTCAGTCACATTTATCATTTCCTAAAGCATCATTGTCCTGCATTTTAGTTTTTTATAGAAATTGTTAAGTACACTATGAGCTATGAGGTGAGATCTCTTTGATTTTGACTTACAATTTCTGTCTTGCAAATTAAGTAATCAGAATAGAAATACCTTGGTGCTTTACAAATCTTCAAAAAGACCTTAGCACATCATAACAATTCACAGGTACAGCAGGCATCAATTCCTGAATCATGACAATTCAGCGTCCCTTTTCTTTATTTGTTTATCTCTCAAAATCTAGGTGGTTCTGTGGACATTGAGCTTGAGGTTTTTGTAAACCGCTCAACAGCGCCTGAACTCAACTCTGGCAAGGAGCAGATCGAAGACATCCTGGTGCTCCACCTGGAGCGTGGCAAGGACTACTTCATCTCTGTGACAGGAAACTACCTGCCCAGCTGCTACGGCTCCTCCATCCATTCATTGTGTCAGCTGAGGGAGCCCATTCAGGACATGTCGCAAGAGACCCTTCGCAAAGTGGTTAGTGCCCCCAGTGTCCTTGAAATACCTCCTCTCCTTTCAGGGTTGTCTCATAGGCCACAGCTTTAATTTAAAGTGTTTCAAATTTTAAGATAAACATGGTTGAGTAGATTTTGACTGAACTGCTTCTTTTTTTGTTTGTTCTTAACATCAGTCAAAGATGTCTGGAGATGACAATGCAGTAAACACTGAAAAGCCTCTAGACATTCCTAAAGAACTCTGGATGATGGTGGATCACTTGTTCCGCAATGCCCTCAAGCAGGTAAGAAAATGTGTTGCTGGATGTTCTATTTTGGTACTATGATAAAATCAAAGAACACTATACTCCAACTTTGAAAAGAAACTTTGTTTCTTTGGGGGCAGTTTTCTTACGAATTATAACTTTTGGCCTCAACCTAAGCTTTTTTGTAGCACTGTGAACGTATTGAGCACAAAAAAAAAAAATTCTCTAGTCTACAAAGATACTGTTATGACTCTGTAGATGTGCCTAAGACCAAAAGGTATGTACATCTTAAAATCTCACAAAAGCAAGCAGATCTTTTGACTGACTTTTGGCTTATGTGGTTGTGCTATCAAAGCATTATATCTTCATATTTCATACAAGTTAATGTAACACAATGTGCTTTGTACAAAAACACCATGAAAAAATAATTTGTTCAATTACACAGAGCAAAATATATACAAAACATGTAATAAGCGCACACACATTTACACTTATTAATAATAAATTAATCTTTATTTTTAAACCTTGGATTGTGCTTTTAGTTTTAATTAAGTCAAACCAAAAGACCACTTTCTTCAGCCTAAGGGAACCGATTTGTATTTAAGTTTCTTTGCTTAATGGCTGTCTTTTTAAGGAATCAAAGATGTAATATTTACTGTCCTCTATATGCAGGAAGACATATTTCAGCAACCTGGGCTCCGGAGTGAATTTGCAGAAATAAGGGATTGCCTCGACACTGGTATTCCAGATTCTCTTCGTATCCTTCAACAACATTGCCATCATAACCATCAGTGGGGAATATTTGTAAATTTAATGCAGTGTGCACCATACATTATTTTTTATTTTTTTTATGTTTTAAATAGCACCGTTTTTTTATATATATACACACACACACACACCAATGCTCAAGAATGATGTCCTTGACTCTGTATTAATCTGTAGCGGGCAGTAACCACTCAGTGGCAGAGGCCTTGCTTCTCTTCCTTGATGCCCTCCCAGAGCCTGTGGTTCCCTACTCCTTTTACCAGCAGAGCCTAGAAATCTGCTCCAATGCCAGTCAGTGTGAGAAAGTGAGGGAGACTGCTTTAATCGCTGATCACCATTAATCTATTCCAAGATGTGTTAAATTATAAAAATGAATCCCTGGCTTTGTTTAATATTTTAATTTCTTCTGTCTTCAGGTTATTTCCATGCTACCTCAGTGCCATAAAAATGTGTTCAACTATTTAGCTGCCTTTCTCCGTGAGCTGTTGAAGAATTCTGCAAGTAATCGATTAGATGTCAACATCTTGGGTAAGAAAATGAAGCAGGTTGCTCAGTCGCTTTCTTATGTGAATTTGTTGCTACTTTTAGCTGCTGCTTTGTGCTTTAGTCAGCATGTTGAGTAAGAGAATAGAAACTAACTAACAAAGCAATAGAAAGTGAAAATTACAGAAAATCCTGTTTATTATTCTGTTCTGCTTATAATCAAGGACTGTTGGCACTTATCTGTTCACTACTTGGTGGAAAACAGGCTGTTTCTGGAAAAGAGAATGTATGCTCACCTAACTTAACTTAAATAATTTTTGAATTTGAATGAAATTATAGAATCGGAAGGATATATACAGTAATGAAAATTAGTATTTGAACACCCTAGTATTTTGAAAGTTCTCCCACTTAGAAATCAAGGAGGGGTCTGGAATTGTCATTGTATGTGCATATCCACTGTGAGAGACATAATCTAAAATAAAAAATCACAATGTATGATTTGTTTAACTATTTATTTGTATGATACAGCTGCAAATAAGTATTTGAACACCGGTCTATCAACTACAATTCTGACCCTCAAAGACCTGTTAGTCTGCCTTCAAAATGTCCACCTACACTCCATTTATTATCCTAAATTAAATGTACCTGTTTGAGGTCGTCAGCTGCATAAAGATACCTGTTCACCCCATACAATCAGTAAGAATCCAACTACTAACATGGCCAAGACCAAAGAGCTGTCCAAAGACACTAAAAAACAAAATTGTACACCTCGACAAGGTTGGAAAGAGCTACGGGGAAATTGCCAAGCAGCTTGGTGAAAAAAGGTCCACTGTTGGAGCAATCATTAGAAAATGGAAGAAGCTAAACATGACTGTCAATCTCCCTCGGACTGGGGCTCCATGCAAGCTCTCACCTCGTGGGGTCTCAATCATCCAAAGAAAGGTGAGAAATCAGCCCAGAACTACACCGGAGACGTATATGTTTGCCAATGACCATTTGGAGGATCCAGAAGAGCCATGGGAGAAAGTCATGTGGTCAGATGAGACCAAAATAGAACTTTTTTTGGTCATAATTCCACTGACCGTGTTTGGAGGAAGAAGAAGGATGATTTCCATCCCAAGAACACCATCCCTACTTCGAAGCATGGGGGTGGTAGCATCATGCTTTGGGGGTGTTTTTCTGCACATGGGACAGGGCGACTGCACTGTATTAAGGAGAGGATGACCGGGGCCATGTATTGCAAGATTTTGGGGAACAACCTCCTTCCCTCAGTTAGAGCATCGAAGATGGGTCGAGGCTGGGTCTTCCAACATGACAATGACCCGAAGCACACAGCCAGGATAACCAAGGAGTGGTTCTGGAAGAAGCATATCAAGGTTCTAGCCAGTCTCCAGACCTAAACCCAATAGAGAATCTTTGGAGGGAGCTCAAACTCTGTGTTTCTCAGCAACAGCCCAGAAACCTGACTGATCTAGAGAAGATCTGTGTGGAGGAGTGGGCCAAAATCCCTTCAGCAGTGTGTAAAAACCTGGTGAAAAAATACAGGAAACGTTTGACCTCTGGAATGGCAAACAAAGGCTACTGTACCAAAAATTAACATTGATTTTCTCAGGTGTTCAAATACTTATTTGCAGCTGTATCATACAAATAAATTGTTTTTAACAAATCATACATTGTTATTTCTGGATTTTCTTTTTTAGATTATGTCTCTCACAGTGGACATTTACCTACAATGACAATTTCAGACCCCTCCATGATTTCTAAGTGGGAAAACTTGCAAAATAGCAGGATGTTCAAATACTTATTTTCTTTACTGTGTGTGTGTGTGTGTGTGTGTGTGTGTGTGTGTGTGTGTGTGTGTGTGTGTGTGTGTGTGTGTGTGTGTGTGTGTGTGTGTGTGTGTGTGTGTGTGTGTGTGTGTGTGTGTGTGTGTGTGTGTGTGTGTGTGTGTGTGTGTGTGTGTGTGTGTGTGTGTGTGTGCCGAAAACATACGTTTTATTTATATATATATAAAAAAAACCATATGTTTTTGGACAGAAAAATTAAACCCTGCTAATGAAGATATTACAACTCAGAAAAAAACAACTATTTAACACTATATGAAAAATGTATTTTCTTTCTGTATAGCTACCATTTTTGCCTCCTTGCTCCTGAGGTCACCTACAAAGCAGGATCTTGCAGAAAAGAGGAAGACTCAGGAGTTCTTTCTGCACTTCCTGGCCCAAGGCTCCTCCTAGATAGAGGATGTCTCCCTCTTGTCCATCATGCTGAAGCCGAACACTAAAAACTGCATTCCAGCATTTTAAATAAACTAATGATTTATTATATTCTTTGATGGCTCTTGGTATAGATACATTTAGTATAATTACTGTAAGTGCTTATCTGATATTAGTTTGTTTCACACAGCAGATGTTTGTGATCTGTTTATTGTATATCGTTAAGCATCTAAAGAGACCTAACAATTTTTATGTGTGTATATTTTATTTAAAAAAAAATGTATTTTAATGTTTCTGATCTCAACAGTATAGTTTTTTTATATATATATAAACTGTTGTGTTGGAAACCAGATGTGTCTCACTGGTGATTTTTGCCAATCAGCAAAGAACACTTAATGCTAAGTTTTCTGATAATGTTTCTGAGAGAATACCTTTCCTTGCATTCAGCTTTTAGAATCCAATTTTTTACACAAAAAATGAAAGTCACATCAGAAGAATAACATTTTGTTTTAATTTAGTATTAAAAATTGTGTTTCCCATAATTCATCACGAATGGCTGAGAGTGACGTTGGTATCCTAGGGAGGGGATAGGAAGAAAGTGCTAAACATCCAAAGCCTAGGGATAAGGCTTAAATTTTAACAGGTAAATATATTTTAATGTAATTTCTTTGTAGTTGATGGACATAGGGGTTAGCGCACTACTGGGTGTTAGTCAGTGTATCGCTTGGTAACATAAAACGTGTTATCCTTGCATGGAAGATAGGTAATGTCAACTGTCGAGAGTGGACTGGCAAACGTTAATAAGCTAACGTTAGCTCCCTAGTTGTGAGCTAAATTGTTGCTAGCTAGCTAGCAAAGCTATGCATGTGCAGAGAAATAAGTGATAACGTTAGTTGATTTGGCCGTTCATTTAGCTATTTGGCACTCGAAAGCAAAATACAAAAAATGGTTACCGTTATGTTGACTCTGCAGTCAAGGGTCATAACGTTCAGTGTTGGTTATAACGATAAACGTATTATTTAATATACAGGAACTACGGTTTGCCAATAGATTTCCTAGGATGGCATAGGCATAAACCGCCCGACTCTCCCTATGATTGGCTAATACTCGTTGCCTGGTCTGGCTGGGTTGGGTAAGTTTAGGCAAGAGGAGTGAGGGTAAAATAATCAGTGGCAGAGTAACTGTCTATGGGCGGGACTTGCCTTTTCCTTCCTAGGAAAAAAACAAATACTCGCCTACGGTTTGATATGATTTGTAGCAGGAAGCTAGCAACATATCTCTGATGCTAGTAACGTTAACGATGTGACCGAAATGTATTCTGTAAAATAACGTCAGGTCAGTATCAACCAGCGGAATGTTACAAAGCCTGCATGACTGTGCACGGGTAACCACCTCAGTACCGTGACATTAAGTTCGGTAAGCTTTATTATATTATGTGTCAAACAGGGTAAACATGGCAGTTTCTGAACGACGCTGAAGTTGGCTTCCGAATTGCCAGTTAAGGGAAAACGTAAGGGAAAGTATGCTGAAGTTAGCTTCTTTTGACAGCGTCTAATTTGGCAGTAAATGTTAAGGGAAACATACCTTATATTGCTAAGCGACTGGTCCTCCGTCATTTGCACCTATTACTGTTGTGAAACATAGATGTTGAAACATTGTGGGTACTGCTAACGTAAAAGCATTAAAACTGCCTGAAACCCACTTTGAGAAATGTGAAAGCGTCAATTTGAGAAAATGCATTAAACATGTGCAATAGAGGGATATATGTAGGCCTACTTTTGTTTAACTGAACCTGCTTCTACAAATGCTAAAGTTAGACAGCTTTAATGCTTTAGCTACCTAAAATGTAGCTAGCTAAGTAAGATGTGCAAAAAATACGGAGCATCAGTTGCTCAGTAGTCTCGCACTGCCAGACCTATCTTCACTGCGCTGCGGAGTCGCTCAACAATGTAAGTAATGTTTTCATTACCATAAACTGCGGAATCAAGTGTCGCCTTAAAGTGCCGAATCAGAAGCTAAATTCACAGTCATAGTCTCTGCGTGTTCATCAGGCCACTCTTGTGTTTGTAAACGTTTGCTAGCCGTGTCGAGTACGGAAAAGTTAACTGGCATTGTCCTGTGAGTGTGACATCTTTCATACGTTACTCATAACTTTTTTTTATAAAAGGTAGCCTGATGAATGTTGGATATAATCGGTTATGTCAGTAGCCGCTATGCCGTGAACTCGGAAAGTTCTAGATCTCGGTGTGGTCTAACGGGGCTAATGTGTCCTATTGACCGCTGGTTTACTCGGACGCAATCCGTTTTTTTAGTGCTGACAATAATTAACCTTCTTTTGATTTACCCACGGACGTATTTACATAGATGTTTGGTATAATCACAGCCCCAAGTTATATAGCACACATTTGCGAGGCTGTGTCTAGCCAGTTGTTGGTTATAGTTCTTTTCTGTCAGAACAGGCCTTCAATATGCATTGCTCTTTATTAGCTGTTATGATCAAATTAAACAGGTTCTTTAATTTCATGCTGAGCTCTTTTAACAAGGCAATGTGGCTCTCTATTTTGAATTGATAGCCACTCATCTCGTCCACTGCTACCTTAGATCAGGGACAAGAGATCAATCCTTTGAGATCATTTGGGACAGAATTGCTAACCTACTGTCCATGAGGAAGCAGCATTAGAGTTATATATATATATTTTTTTACATCATATATCTGGAAAAAAACTCCCAGAAAACATGAGGTCTGCTCCAACTCTGTTCTTTAAAAAAAAAAAAATTAAATCAAACTTTTTTCATTATCTTGTATTTGTTTTATTCAATTTTAGCATATTTCCATCTTCTCTTTTATTTTACTCCTTTTAAACTCTGTTGTGTCTTTAAATAACACATTGTGTCTCTTATATCTTGTCTTATTGGCGTTTTTTTGCCACATGTAAAGTTCTTTGAATTGCCACAAAATACTAATAATTCTGCAAATTTATATTGCAGGCTGTAACATTACCAGTGTGAGTGTGCAGTCCTCCTTGCCAAGGAAGGAGAGGCACCAGGGACCATGAGTGAGAATGGCCCTCATACGTCGGCGTCAATGTACTTTGAGGTGGAGGTGGATCACCTGGAGCGGGACGATGACGACGAAGAAGAAGAAGATGACAAGATCCACTTTGACAAAGATGATGACTTGATCGCCGAGCCTTCAACGTCGTCTGGTCGGGTGTACGACCGCACCACAGTACTCATTGAGCGAGACCCTATCCGGCTAGATGAGGAGGGGGAAGAGGAGGGTCACTGTGGAGGGGACGAAGATGGTGTCGCCTTCCTAACTGAAGGGGAAGGTGATGGAGATGAGGAGGATGTCTCGCTGGCTTTTATGAACGACCCTGACGGCATGTCACAGGGTTATGTCCACCACACCATTTCTCCAGACCAGATCCAGTTCACAATTAATCCTGGCTCCACCCGCATGCCACGCAACATAGAGGGGGCCACCCTCACCCTGCACTCTGAGTGCCCAGAGACCAAGCTGAGAGAGGTAAGCCTAATAAGGGTATCACCTCCAAATGTAAAGGATTTACAGTACCTACATACTGATAAAATGTGTATGTGCTCAAAAACATGTGGAATGTTTCCTCCAAAACTATTAAAATGAAGACTCTGAGGTTAGTATTACAATCTGGTTCCTGGTAAGGGGTTTAAAATAAATTTAACCCATTACAATTTGTAATGCATTACATTGTATACTGTAAGACTATATTTTAATAAAAACACTTCTGCAGCTTGATGTGAATAGTAGCATAGTTAGATGGTTGGAGTGCTAAAGGGAATGCAGTGTGTTTCCCTAATGTTAATACAGAGGCCCCACAAGGGAGAACTTTCTCTCCAGTGCTGTTTTTAATCTTGACTTTTTCTAATCACATAGCCATTGTTGGTTTGATCAATGAAGATGAGACAAGGTGTTGTGGATGGAATGGACTGATCACTCTGTTTGTTAAAAACTAAAAAAAAAAGTGTTTTAGACCCCACTGCCAACTGTCATTGAAGTTGTGGATGAAAAGCCTACACATTTCTGTAGAAAGTGTAGAAGCATACTGGTTCTCTTTTATTTTAAATTTGTGGTAAATTTGATTTGTGATACTACTTTTTCTTGTCTGTAAATGAGAAGAAACTGCACTGATGGTCAAAATTTCCTGCTCCAACGAAATGGTGCAACACTGTTCTGATGGTTCTGAGTCACAAGAAAATGACTACTTTTGAGGAGTTATCACATCCCCATTTTAGTAAAAAATTATGTGTTGACATGAGGTTGAGGGTACAGGGTACTTTCTTTGTGTAGTTGCGTGCCTGTAAGGCTTTTTTATCCAGCAGAATAATATTACTAAACAAACAAAATATGATACTGTGTATGTGGAAGTTGGCCTGTGTCTGTCTGTGTTACTGCTGTACAACGAGCATGGTGTTTGTTTGATCTTTATGTGATGTTCGATGTCTTGATCACCTTCATTGTCCCTGTATTGTTGTTTGGTTTTCATCTATATTGTTGTCATTGTCATGATATCATGGCTTGATTTGCTATGACATTGTTTTGATGATTGCCCAAGGCACAAAATGAATTTTCAAGAGGACAATTCATTCATTCATGGGACTTAGTTATCTCTAAACTGAACTGCACATGCCAGAAAATGCAAGAAACCTTTAACAAAATCACATCATGTGTAGTAAATTGAAGCACTAACATCTTGCTGATATAAATATGAGCACACTGTGATGTGCTAATGATGTAGTGTGCATTCAATTCAGTGAGTATTCAGTGTCATTTTAGCCAGCGTTTAAAAAGCATGACAAGAGTAGAGCTGACCCAAGAGTAGGTATTTCGTGTGAACAACAAATCGAAGACTCCAGCCTCTTGTTCAACAGATGTCAAGAAAAAAAAACTAATGACAAGCAACGTCAAGCGCTTAGTGATATTGCTGTAAATACACTCGCACAACCAATACATTTTGTAATTAAGTTTTTTTTTCTCCACTATTTATGTGGGAGACCAAAGCAAACAATGCTCTTTCACAATGCTCAAACTGTTGGTGGAGAAGAGTCACGATGGAGTGGGAGATGAATACAGTACTGAGCTACAAGCTTTAGCAGGCCTCCTACAGTGGCTTTGCATGGATGTTTGATAAACAAATGATCACTCCCACATCCTTAAAATGAATAGCCGTAAACTAACTATCACTCAGATTGTTTGTCTGACTGACAGGAAGTTTAACCAACTTTATATCACTTTCACTGTATGTAGTGTACAACAACTAAGCAGGTTTTGTCCCTTTCATGGTAGGATTAGGTGTGTTTGAGGATGTGTCCTGAAGTGAAGCATTGAGACTGTAAGGATGAGCAACAAAGGGGTTTCCCTCATGTATTCACAATCACTTGTGCCATAAGAAATGTTAAACATCAGAAACTTGAGGTTTTGCTTAAATAATAACATGCATTAGCACTTAACTGCTATGTGTAATATCATTCACAGTCAGGCAGTTTTTAATAAATAGTTTAAAAGTTAGTTTGAATTTGACATTAGCCCCTTCATAAAAATGTCATTTCATTTGGCTTGCTTTCTTGGAAATTGTGCTGCAATTTTGGCTGAAACTCAACTGATCCCAGAGGTCTTAATCAAAATTAAGGCATCGTAAACATGCATTAGAAGTCTTTATATTACTTTGTGTAAAAATGACATTACAGTAAAATGTTTTCTCTCAATTTTCCCACTTTGCTGGCTACTCAGCAGTTGACTACCAGGTATTTTACGGCCATGTTAATGGGAAAAGATTTAAAAACATCTCTAAGAGGGTTATGACAGTGAGTTACAGGAATGATGTTTGCTGAGAAAGGGGATCCTCTCGTCGTGGTGGCCCACCACACGCTTCCTCCTCCTGACTTTGTGTTCTACACAGGATAACATTTTTGGAAAAAGAGAATGAACTGCTTTTATTCACATTGCCCCAGGAATGTTGTGTGAGAAGAGACTGCCACACTGCAGCTGAGATTGGCATTGTAAAACAGATTTGAATGGGATGTATTGCATGAGAGGTTTTTCCTCATCGCTGTTCTTTGTGCTCACCCGCTTCATGTGCTGACGGGTAGCTGAGTCGTTGAGTACAGGTCCCGTCTGAAAGGCTATACCAGACTGTCACTCCATCATATGGCCAGGGTGGTTATTCCTGAGATGAATTAGCAAATAACTTTTCACTGGCTTTTTGAAAATCCAGTTGAATACTATTTAATTGATTTAAGAGAGTTAATGTTATATTTGTCCTCAGGTTCGGGACAATTTTGTACAATAGAATTGAATTTAAACTGATGTCCCCCTCCTCTTCATTTCTCATTTTATCAGGTGAAGCGCTACCAGTGCATGTTCGAAGGCTGCACCAGGACGTACAGCACGGCAGGAAACCTGCGAACACACCAAAAGACGCACAGAGGCGAATACACATTTGTGTGTAATCAACAGGGCTGTGGAAAGGCCTTCCTCACCTCCTACAGCCTTAAGATCCATGTCCGTGTTCACACCAAGGAGAAGCCGTTTGAGTGTGACGTGCAAGGCTGTGAGAAGGCCTTCAACACATTATACAGGTAATCCTTTACAGATTATATAATTACTTCAAACAGCTTTGTTGTGTTTTATTTCTCCTTATGGGTGATCATTGTCACCGCTGTAGGTTTTGTTAGCAATATCTAGAAACTGTAGTATAAGTAGGGCTGGGTACTGCTTTGATAAAATATGATAGCAGTACCAACTACAGTACCTTTTTTAAGGGATACCAATAAGAGTAGTTAATTTAAAGGGATACTTCACCGGTTAGCATTAAGCTTTGTATCAGTAGAAACCCTGTGGTATTTTCAAATGGACGTGCTTCCCTCACTCATGTCCCCCTGAGACTAGATTTCTCTGTATTGTGGGTCTGGAAAAAAATTCTCTGATGATGCAAAAATTGTCATTTAGCATCATCGGAATAATTTTTGCTGTGGACTACAAGCTAGCTAGTTCCACATGTTTTCAACCTGCCCATAGGGGGTTGAACTCCTTACTCGAAGCGAGTCAAGTGTCAGCCATCTTGGAGCTAAGCTACAGCTCTCTCCAGCAACTCAGCCAGGAGGGTTGCCCGATGCCGCTAGCCGGGTAAGGGGACATCGATGGCCATGCGGAAACGCCAAACAAGGGCAGGAGTTCCAGCTAGGTGGGAAGTTAACGTTAGACTTCAACAAAACTCCCAACGCAAGTTCAGAGACTGCTGTGTTTCTTTTTTTGTGGAAACATTGCTGAACAACAGTGAACCAGACTCCACTCTGTCGGGTAAGACTCATGGAGGTGGGCTTTTATGCAACTACTGTTAACCACTGGTGGCGTTTGTAACTGTTAAATGCCGACCGTTGTACATTCTATGCAAATTTCGTTTATCGTTTTTATATAATGTTTGGATATATTTTAAATGTGTAACACCACTTGAGCCACAATGAAACTTTGTTTTGTGTAAATGTTGGAAATGACAATAAAACACACTTGAGTTGAGCTGAATGCCTCACTGTCTGTCTATATATCTTGGGAGTGGACTTGTAGAGCAGGAAAGCAAGTGCCTTCTGGGATTTTTCTTGCTTTTCTCGGCCTCTAAGGCACCAATTTCTACAAAAATTCACATTTCTACTACATAAGTGACTCAATTTAAAGATATACATTCATCTTTTCAACAGTGAAATATCCCTTTAAATAATCCTTAAAGATTTTATGCATTCGTCAGACATCACATGTGTGTAGTATAGCCATACGTTTGAATGTTTTGGTGGCACACTCAACTTCACCCCACCACAGACTGTATGGGTTGCAGTTGCTGTGGTAGTTGGCCAATCAAACATGGCATGAAATCGAAGAATGCTTGCGGTGATTGGAAAAACGAAAACGGATAAGTAGTCATTGTTTTATGGGTACAAAAAAAGATGAAATGCTGGTATTGTATGACTGAATAATTCACTACTACTTGGTACTAGGTTAGAACTCAGAATTCTAAGAATAAAGTCAGAACTCACATAGATTTTACACCAGTGGCCCTAACCTTCTTCCGTAATTTTGATACCCAGTCTTAAGTATAACTAATTAAGATTGGATTGTGTCATGATACAAAGGCAATCATGAGGCAGGTCCTACCATAAAGTAGATGGTTTAACTGGTGTTGTCAAATACTGACCTGTCTAAGTTTTTCAAATAATACAATGTGAGATGGACACAATAAGTAATTTATGTAAGTTTTTACTTTGCATTTATCTGCCCCTTTTCTAAAAGGGGATGAGTTTAGTCGTTGGTCATCTTATTTATAAATGAGGTAAATCTGCTGTCTGAAATGTCCAAGATTGATACTGCAGATTATCTATTCTTTGAGAGCACTAGGCCCAATTACAGTTTAAGTCAACTTGCCAGGCATGATCTTTGTTTGTAGCATTTTCACTGTTCAGATGTTGCTGTATTTTGCTGTGATCTCAAGCAGTTCACACACAAGCCTACTGGGCTGTATTGGTTCAGTTGCTCTGATAACATGTCCGGGGCTTGGTGGAGCTGTGCCACTGCCATCAATTCCCTGTCAGAGGCTTGTACTCAAGGCAGCCAACCAATGCCACAGATGGGTGGATTCTCTTTTTAATAACATTACTTTCCCCTCCCCATCCTCTGTACCACCCAGATTCTCCCTTACGACCGCCATTGAGAAAGCGTGTACTTGGTTCATTTTCCCTGTTTGATTAGATTATGTTGTCATCTGAATGTGGACTCACTTAACTGTCTTTTTATATGCGTTTGCATTTATATATGCGTTTACATTCATAAAATAAGTGCACACAAATGAACACATGACCGTTCAATGCCACTGTGGTTAGTTTGTTTCTCTCTGCATGTCTTCCATTGTGGTGTAATGAATCACACTTGATTGTCTCTGCAGACTAAAAGCACACCAGAGACTTCACACAGGCAAGACATTCAACTGTGAATCAGAGGGATGCACAAAGTACTTTACCACACTTAGCGACCTGAGGAAGCACATTCGCACACACACTGGGGAGAAGCCATTTCGGTGAGCATTTCCATTATCACACGAAGATCTGTGATACTAATAGATACTTACAGACATCTCTTTTAGTCTGTTTTAGTGTTTGCTTTTCTACACTAATCAAATGTTTAGTTTTTTTTCATATTCAAAATTTGTACCCATAGTGTCTTTCACACTGTTTTGGGAGCTGCATTTTGGTTAAGCAGAGGCCCAAAATATTCAGCACATAAGTTTCCCATTGTATCACTGTTTTTGCATCGGGTTCTAAGCATGACATGTTTTTTTTTCTGTCTTTGCCTTCAGGTGTGACCACGATGGCTGTGGCAAAGCCTTTGCTGCAAGTCATCACCTAAAAACACATGTACGGACACACACAGGTACATATAACTGGTTTGTTTTATTTAACCTCGACTTTTCTAAGGAAGCTCCAAGGAAGGACATGTTTTCAGCTATACCTGATTTGCATTTACATTGTTACCACTGCCTCCCGCACATAGTTAATCTGAATATCCCAAACAAATGGGTTTCTACTTGCAGCCAAAACATTTTATGTGGTTTTGTTTTTAACGGTCTTAATTTCAGAAGTGAACTTAAAAAAAGACTGTGGGCATATGTACTTGTATTGATTGGACAAATAACTTTCCTAATTGTTGTTGGCTGTGCTCCTGGACCCGATGGCTGGGAAGCTATGTTAAAAATAAATGTTTTTTACATACACTATACACTATATTTAATGTTCAAACTGATTTGACTTTATTGTATTTTTGCAAATATTCACTGATTTTGAAATTGATGCCTGCGACACATGCAGTGTTCCACTGTGTTGTTTTAACAACACTCAGTAATCATTTGGAAACTGAGGACTGAGGACTTTACATAATAATGTTGGTTTTTAATGGAGTCCCACCTGAGGGGTCAATGGTCACAGGCATTCAGTGTTGGTTTTCGACGTTCCAGATTCTTCATTTGATGATATTACGGACTGTAGATAATGAAATCCCTAAATTCCTTGCAATTGTACTATTTGCTCACACAGTTGTTAACAAATTGGTGAACCTTGCACCATTCTTGCTTCTGAACAACTGGGCCTTTTGGATGCTCCTTTTATACCCAATCATGATCAATTAACCTGTTCAACTGTGGAATGTTTCAAACAGGTGTTTTTTTTAAACATTTCTCAACCTTTCCAGTCTTTAGTTGCCCTTGACCCAGCCTATTTGGAATGTGTTGCAGGCATCAAATTCAAAATGAGTGAATATTTGCAACAAAACTAAGTTTATTGGTTTGAAAATTACATAGGTTATCTTTTTAGTGTATTCAATTGAATATGGGTTGGAAAGGATTTTCAAATCATGTGCAATCAATGTTTTTGGCATGTATTTTATATCTAGTTAGTTGTTAGTGCAGAAGCCACCTTAAAAAATTATGTTTGCTTGAAAATAAGATTATGCATCTCAAGAGGTTTATTCTCACATAAAAATAAAATAAAAATACAGCAGCGATTTGCAGGTTCAAACCTTTTTCTCAATAGCAACTTCAAAGTAATTTCACAAGTGTTCCAACGTTATTACAAAACATATCCTGCAAGCTTTGTAACGATTGGACAAACAGTGCACTTAAAATCCCTACAACTGATTTGTCAAAAACATTTTTTAATTCAGTGTAATATGTATCTCAGGCCAGCTCACGAAAATTTGAGAAAAGCAGATGAGCAACACAAAAATAATTGTTAATAATATAAAACATGCAAGCTGCGATTCCAAGCTCAAACCTTAATTTGCATCATTCCACGTCCAGTTATTTAAAGCGACCCTTAGTGGTCAATTTGAATGAGCCTTGCAGTGTATGTGTGAGATTATTATGTAGACATTTCCTGGAATTTTTGTGTTGATTGGACAAACATTTAGTCATTAATAACCTGATTTGCGCTGTATCACCTTCAGTTTGTTTGCATTTATAGCGCCCCCTGGTGTTTTATTTAAATGAAACTTTAAGGGCGTGGTTCAGGTAATTATGAGGACACATCCGAGAGATTTGTGATGATTGGACCATGAATATGTGATTTATAGTAAAATGTGTGTAATGCCACTCACCTATCTTGCGCTTGTAACGCCCCCCTAGTGGCGTTATGTATATAAAACTGTTTAAATGTTTATATTTGTTGCACTTATCTTATTCAAAATGGCGGAAAGATTTAGGCCGACCTTAATGATCCTTGAGGCTTTTTTTTAAAGAGCACATTAAGCTGCACCTTTTGTGAGAAATTTCGAGTCAGTCTGACTTACGATGTGGGGGGCGTGGCCTTTCAAAGTTTACATTTTGAAGCCTTAATTACAACGCAACCATTTGGCCAATTGGGTTCATTTTTCTTTAGAAGCGCATGCTAGGCCTGCACGATATTGGAAAATCTTACATTTTGATATTTTTTTTCCCCTGCGATATATATTGCGATATGAAAAGAGAAAAGGGAAATTTTAAAAGATGACATAAATAGCTCTATTTGGAAATAATGAATCATTCTCAACTACTGCTGTGATTTTGTAGGGGAGTGCATCTACATAAAAGAAAAAAATGAAAAAGGATCTTTTCTATTGTGAACCATTCTTTGTTGAACTTTAATTCTTTACAAACACCAAAGCAAGTAAGCGTTGTGACTAACGTAACTCTTAGGGAAGTGATTTTGGAGGGAAATTAGGTAGAAATACGCTGGTTGACTAGCATGACAGCATTATATTCATATAATACTATCAATCCAGGTTAACGTGTATGACAGTGACTGCATGTTGCTTCCTCTAAATTTCAGGTTGTGGTCAACTAGCGAGGGCCAGCTCGTTAGTTTGTCGGATGGTAATAATCTTGTAAAAGAAGAACGGTGGAAGTTTACTTTTCTATCAAGCAGCAAAAAGGTTTTAGCGTCAACATTGCAAAGTCCTGCAGTGTGAATATTGCGATTGCGCACATTGCATTGTTTATGCTAAAACAGAATATCATTCAGCCCTAGCACATGCACACCATTTCCAGTTATTCCCCCAAGTTTCATGTTTCTAGCTCGTTCCAGCTCACGGGGTACCACAACTTTTTGCCTCCTTACATGATGGGAGACGTAGTAGCTTTATGATAAGATAGTGCTGCTCACCCTGCCAAGGCCATAGAGAAAGTAAACAGACAACACTTGTTGTCTTTGCTGAGATTTGGGCACCCGCAGTATCTTTATTTACTTTAAAGGTTTAGCTAAGTGTAACACCTCCAGCATGAGTTGACAACAGCATGAAGGACAACACATACAAAGTTGTGCCTTTTAAGGGGAGGTTGGTAAGGTTAGTTAACATTATCCGTTCACTTTAGCTAGGCTAGGATGTCGATCGTTGATCAAGAGGCTTCTTCGCGGTTGTGTCTTCAAGTATATTATTCAGTGGTGCGCGGTGGTTTATGGGATGAGAAGCTTCTTTGCTTGGAAATGAAAATATGTACACAGTGTTCTAATTTTTGATTTTCTGTATGTTTTTCCACTCAAAATGATGTGTTGCATGCTTATGAGTCATGTCGTAGCTGGTTAGCCTAAGGCATGGTCTAAAACTCTTTTACATACAGATTTTTCCAGACATCAATGGGAGAAAATAATGGGAAATTCACTTTCGGATCCCAAGGTCTCTTGGAGGTGGAGCTAATAGAGCTCTTACCTGTCCTTATGCTTCCCACTCTCTGTCCTCATTCTGTAGGGGAGAAGCCATTCAACTGTCCCAGTGATGGCTGTGAGAAGACGTTTAGCAGCCAGTACAGTCTGAAGAGTCACATCCGGGGCCACGACAAAGGACATCCCTTCACCGTCACCCTCACCCATCCGCTCTCTGAAGTGAGTCACAGTACAGTAACTTTGTCTCTCGATGCTGGTACATGTTGTCCCCGCACAGCCTGGGAGCAACATGACACTGTGGTAGTGATGATATTAATTTAATTAAAAACAAAATCTACATATCTGCATGATATGGATGTTTGCATATGTCTACAACATACACTGCATTAACCACCATACATCGAAACCTTGTTATGAAAACTATTTAGCTTTAGATTAAACTACTTTTATAAAAACAACTTTGCTTGTCCTCTTCGCAGGAAAAATACTTTTTTATGCCATTGTCATTTCTTGCCAGTTTACCTTTTGTGGTTAATGGTTCCTTTCAAGTAAAATTATTTTGACATTAACATACAATAGGGGTTGTACTCTTTTCCTATATTGTTTCCTTACAATGATGTGCTTGATCCATAGCAAGTTTAATTAGGTCCAATTCCACTCTTAATTACAGGACGCAAATCACTCGCTGTGCCTCAGTGACTTGAGTCTCATCTCTACAGACTCAGAGCTACGAGAGAACATCCATAATGTAAGTCTGGCCTTTGCTTCAGCTTTGTCAAACAGACAGTGGATTGAAAATGTTGAGCAGTTGTCAAGCTAGTTACAATGCAAATTACTAGGCAGCTACTTGACAACTAAGTTTATCCTTTGCTGTCAAGAAATTAGAGGCAAAACAAGAGTTTCTGGCTGTTGTGATAATCAGTAAAGTAATTTAATTGTTTTACAGGCTCACAATTTGGACATCAGCAATGTGAAAATCTTTGAGTTCATGTTCCAGAGTCCTGAAAATAGTGTCAGCCAAGATGATGCCAATCCCAACGGTCAGTGCTTTTTGACACCCAACAGCTTGAATTGTATCAAATGTTTTTTGTTCACTGATGGGAGTTTTTTCCCTTCCTCAGAAAGCCTTGCGGAATCCTTCAGCCTGGAGACGTCTACCCGGTCGGTAATGCCTGATGGATCGTCTCTCATCTCTTTCTCTCTCCATCCTACTTCCTCACCTCCCTGTCCCCACAAAACTGCAGTCATGGAGGCTCCTTCCCAGCTCAGTCAGAGCTCTTCCTCTCAGGCCTCCACCCCTGCCCCTGTACTTGCCACTGTCAGCTCCACGCAGCCGCCGCATTTCATGCAACTAACCGGGCCTCAGCAGATCTCTGACGTGCCTGCCCAGGCTTCTGTCCAAGCGCCAAACAATGTCACCACCCAGCACTTTGTGGCACTGCCACCCACATTCCTGTCATCGGATAGTGCCACCCAGACCACGCTTATACCACCAGCCATCTCCACTCCTCCTCCAGTGGCTCCAGCACTGACCACCCCAGCACTAGGCACCGCACCTATTTCTGTTGTTGCAGCCACCGCAACAGATGCTCTGGCAGCTGTTTCTCAACCGGTGCCTTTGGCCAACATCCCCACCCCCAACCCCGGCCATGGTTTGGCTAACACCTCTGCCCCTATTACCATAGCTCCCACCCCAAACCTGCCCGGCCTGGTCATGTCTGACCAGAACCTCCAGTGGATCCTCAGCAGTGCTGCCAACAGCCAGCAGAACCCAGAACAAACAGTGAGTAATGCATCCATACAGAAATGATGATGTGATTTGTACCAGCCCGAATTTTGTAGGAACACATTCCTACATGCATGTTGTCTTCTAATCACAAGTGTGTTCATGTGGGAGGATTAGCAAACAACATGCCACACACTTACATAATTATGCAAAAGCCTAAAGTAACAAATATGTAAAGTAAACCAGTGGGGATAGCTAAGACCATGGTCAGCACTGACTCTGTATTTACAGTAAGTATAGCAAAGGAATAGGTGTTACTTTATTAATATTACTTTTAATAAAACACAGGCACACCATAATCATCCTTTTAATACAGTGAGAAATCTGGTGCAAATCAACCTCGTAGTACTCTAGCATGTCCCCAGCTTTTTCTATCCAGTTTCAACAGTGGTGTTTAACGTTTGTTTGCAGCCACATCAAGGATCTTCAAAAGTGGAAAAGGTTTTCTTCACGACAGCCATACCAGTGGGAGGAAATGCTGGTAAGTCAATGGCTAGTAAATTACAATATATTTTTATGTTAGGAACATTGGCCAAAAGACTGTAATGAAATCATAGATTTGTGTTGACACCCACTGCAGTGCTCAGCTTTAATTGGATTCATTAAAGGAGTGGTGTCCAGTAAGCTCCACTAACATACAGTCCCAATGGTTTTATCATACAAATGCAGTTCCAAGATGCTGACATTCAACTCATTCACTGTGCTAGAACAGTTACAATGAAATAATATTTAAATAATACAAATGACAAATTATAAAATGCAATGACATAAAAAATATTCAGGATAGGAAGAGAACAAGTATTGTTGACTTACGATTAATTAACCTCTTGTTTCAGCTTTTTTATTTATCCCCATTATTCTCTTTGAAAGAGTCATAACTAAGCATCTCTGATTGGAGTTTTTGTTTAAATGCTGAGAAGGAACAAGATATAAACTGCTTTGAAAGTTGGTGGAAAAAGTTTTCCCTCAGTCCATTCTTCTGTTTGTTGACATCCACTCTTCTCTCTTCTCATTCAACAACTGATCAATGCCAACTTCTTACTGGGAAGTTTATACTTTAGTTTTGATAAGCTTTGCAGGACACTTGGAAAGCAAGTGTGTTTTTTACTCCTTTAAATTGGGTTTCTGTTTTCAGGAAGCTCAGTCCAGCAGATCGGCCTCAGTCTGCCTGTCATCATCATCAAACAGGAGGAGTCCTGCCAGTGCCAGTGTGCCTGCAGGGACGCTGCTAAAGACAAGGGTTCAAAGAGTGCCTCTTCCATTGTTTCAGCCCCAGCACAGCCGCAACCACCAGAGCCCCCTCCTCCCCCACTATCACGACCCCCAGAGCCTCCACACCATTCAGCCACCTCATCTTCTTCATGCTGCCTCCCTGAGTTGTCCTCTAAGGTGGGTGAGGTGAGGCAGGAGGCACCCTCTTCTTCCTCCTACTCAGCTCAGACAGTCTCCTCGATAGGGAGCAGCACTGCCACAAACCCTCCCTCGTCTGGTGGGTTAGCCAATATGGATGTCTCAGACTTCCTTTCCCTGCAGAGCCCTGAGACAGCTGGCAACATTGAGGCTCTGCTGCTGGTCGCTGATGACTTTAACATGGCCAGTGATGGCAATCCTTAGTAGAGATGCCTTGAGTCTGGCACCGTGTGTTGCACCAACTCATCCACAGACATCAAGTCCTCCCACGTCTCGAGTCATTCTTCACAGCAACGCCTCTTCTTTCTCCGTATATAGTGTGTGTATCGAACCCCCTGCACCTGCAGTGCATTCTGTACTGTATAGCATTGTGCAACATTATACAGTGTGTGTGTGTGTGTGTGTGTGTGTGTGTGTGTGTGTGTGTGTGTGTGTGTGTGTGTGTGTGTGTGTGTGTGTGTGTGTGTGTGTGTGTGTATATATATATATATATATATATATATATATATATATATATATACACACACACACACACACACTATGACTAATGTTTCTGTTGATTCATTGCAGTAGTTGAGTTTAAAAAAAGGATTAGTTTACTTAATGAGATTTAGCAAAGTTAATGAATGCAGGGAAAAGGCAGTAGATCCTTTGTAATCAACATAATCAAACTGTATATAATAACCCCTCAATATCCACCCTGAATTGAATGAAACAAATGAGTGTTGTCCGAGCACTGATAACTTAGTTTCATTTTCCTGATTTGAAGGTCAGACACCTGAGCAGGAAAACAAACGTGTCTGTATATGCTTGTACTGTACTAAAGGTCCTAACAAATGTTCAAAGCTGGTTTGCAACTGACCAGGAAGCACTGTATTAGAGGAATTTAAATTGTATTGCTCCTAGTAGGAATTTGAAGCAGTTGGCCACATATCCCCCCCCCGCCCTCCATATAGCTGTCATGAAATATGAAGTGATTTCCTCAGTATTTTTGTTTTCTAGGAAGACTAGTGTAGTCCAGAAAATGTGATTATTATTTTTTACTTAGTTATTTACTAATTAAGAAAAGAACCTGTGACCTGGTCTGCCTGTCTTAAGTGAAATCAATAAGTTGCCTAAAACTTAAACTAATTTAAAATTGTACATGTTAATTTATTTAAATACTTGATTCTTTCATTATACTGCTAATACTATTATCTTCAAGATAGTAGAAAAATCTATTAATTTATTCCAATCACTTGTATTTTTAAGTTGAGTTTGTTACTGACTTGCCTTTTTTTTTTTTTTTTTTTTTTTAAATGTAATATTGCTAAAAGCAAGTTTGAGAAAAGATGATTGTAGACTGCACAGTGGAAAATTTATTCTTGATCTGCTCGTTTGCAAAAATTGTCAAATGAAACCGTAAGGAACTACTGTCAACATCCCATGTGTTATAGGGTTGTGACCCTCTCAGGGATGCATCAAGTCATAACTGATCCTGGTTCCATTAATTTGTTACTCAGACAAGTTTTTCTCACCAGATGTCCCACATTTTGCTGCACTCTTCCCTGTTTATTGCACACTAACTTGTAAAGTGAGTAATATGACAGCTTTTTAGCTGAGGTGCAGCACCACTACATACTTTTTGTATACAACTGCTGTTAACGTAGCATTTAAAAGATGGTGTCCTGGCGACAGTGTAAATACAGTACATTTTAGTGTAAACATTTGAGAAACTTGTAGATTATTCTAGAATTTGTATTTTTGTAAAGACTTTTGAATTACTGAGTTTGGAGCTAATGTATAGCCTCTACCCTTGTATTTCCCCCGGTCACATTTATGCAGAGGTGTTTTTGCTGTGCTTAGTTGAATAGTTCTTCAAGCAGCTGGGCTTTTGTACAGTCCCCAAAGTAAGAAAATATATGTAACATATAGCCTCCTGCTGAGAGTACATTTTAACAGTATTGTTTCACATGGGACACAATGCAATGATGATTGAACAAAGGCATTATGCCCTGTATACTAGAGTGTAGAGCTACTTAGCCTTACAACATAGCTGTTTTATGAGCCTCCTTGCCTTGGCAGTCTCTGCTTTAGACAGACTTGCTATTAACATGCCAACACACTAATTTTCACTGAGTGTCTGGCAATCTTTCCAGCAGCAGATCACAATAAGGCAAAGGCATTGAGACAGAAAAGCGTGTGCAAAAATTATTGTTTTGCAGCTGTCTGTTTGGAAAGTCATTCATGGATAGACAACATAACTGATGCAAGTCTACATTTAAATTCCAGGTTGTGGGATCAAACCAAACTGACATGCATGTCACATAACTCATGCTTGGCTTTCTTTTTGCCAACATTTAGGAGGTGCAAAGAACGCAGTTGATAAGTTGTAAAAGGCTCAGTCACACCGTGTGCTCTAAACCATTCCACATATGCAGTATGAGATATCAGGAGAGCCCCTACTTGGTTCAATTGTATTACAGAAATGTTGATCATTTACGCACCCTTTTCTTGTCAAGGCACTCTGAAATTACTGCCAGAAATTAAGTTCATACCATCAACATATATTATACATGCATACTGTCTAAAAAAAAAAAAAAAAACTATGCAATTTTATGTGCGGCATTCACCAGTTTAAATACTGACTCTAAGACGATATGTATTCCTCCCTTTGTTAAATGATACTCTGCCAAACCCTTATATGCGGAACTCAAGAGGCAAACGTTACCTTTCCATTGCCTACAATGTAAAAGCATGTTTCTTGAACGCCAGTATATTGCATTTCACATTTGGAGTGGTGTTCCCATGAATGTGGCAGCACAGCAATCTTTTTACATTCTGTTTAAAACCAACTGGATTATTTTGAAGTAAATGATTCTGTTTTAAGAATTATTTTGGTCAAATGTAGGCAGTTTCTTTCATTTGGGCAAACTCCATTTATGTAATCATCTCAGCCTTTCACATTTTAAAGATGTGGATTATTATTTATCTTCACCAATGAGTCAAAACATTGTTTTGTTTAATCAATAGGCAGAAATGGTTTGTGATGTGCCCCAAGTTTGTCTCTGTAGTTTACCTGAAACGCTCATGTCAGCAAATTACTCAAAGACATTTGTTTGGAAGCAGCTTGATCGGTGTTTTAGATCAAGAAAAGAAGGATTGTCAATTGGGCAATATTTAGAAAGAAACCATATGCTTCCAAAGGAATGTCTTACACCCAAAGAGTGACTTAATTAAAAGATTAGTTGTTTTTTTTTAAGAATATATAATGTGAAGTTTGCTTGTTTCATATAAAGTAATACATTTCTGAATTGAGAGCAATATAATACTAATAAACCCTTATCCTTGTCACTGAAATGTTTGCTTCTTCTGCTCAATGAAGTGAAGACTTCAGTTTAAATTGGCAGTTAATCTTTAATTTGTTTAATCATAAAAGGGGGGGGTGGGGGGGGGATGGTTTGTTCCACTTGTGGTCACTTCCGCAGTGGTAAGGACACATTCTGGAGAGATTTTCTCTGTGGGAAATACAGATTAACGTTTAAAAAAAATCTGCATTAAATCACAAATGCCAAAGGACAGAAAAGTGAGCTCACCACTAGAATATCACTTAGATCTTTCAAGTCATCAGAGACTCTGTTGCACAGAGTTAGTCTCTCAGACAGGGTCCCCAGTCTGGCCTCGATGTCCTCCAGGTTCTGTGGAGGATATAACATGTTACTTACCCGTTAGTTTTGGCAGACAGCCATTAAAAGGTTAACGTGGCTGACCTGTTTGGCCCGTGAAACACCCTCATCAGGCTGCACGGTCATTGGGTCTTCTGTACAACCTGCAACTGTTTTACAAACATACTTGGAGAAATTATAGCAGTTAAGTTGAAAATATGCATGTTTTGTTACCTGTATTCAAAGCCATGACCATAGCCCTTATCTCTTCCCCGTGAACTCTGCATTTCAATGTTGTGTGCGTTTTTAAGCAGTTACTCACAGCTGATATCAATTTCCCCCAATGAACCTTTTTCACAGACATTTTTTGCATAGTAGGAAAACCACAGCTGAAATTGATAATCTTAACGATGGCTCAATTCCATTAAGTGTCCCAGGAAGCTATTTCACTGGGTCAACATGGCCCTTTTCTAAGTGGAATGCAGCCATCATTAATGGTGTTGAACACACCTGTGCTTTTCCTATTCTGACATGCATGTCTTCCGTGGAAAAAAAAAGTCTATGCAGAGAGAAGGCAGGAACGGTGGAATTGTTAAAAAAAAAAAGAAAGAAGGTAAAAAATAAACTTGTTAGTGAAGAATGCTTTTCCAGACATACATATTTCCAAAACACAGCATTTAAGGAGCGCTACCCCAGACTACAATATGTCTTCATTTATGTATCTAAACTATTTGATAGCAAACTTCAGCAGTAACAATGTGTCAGTGGTTCAGAGGTAAATAAAAGACAAGGGAAACACAAAGGAATACAACAAAGGGTTCCACTTTCACAGGCAATCATCTTATACAAGTAATATTCATTTAAGAGTTTTCAAAAAGGTTGGTAGCGATATGGATTGTTTGAAAACAATGTCACTTTTTGTAAATTTTTAACATTTTGATGGCAACTTTTTGGGATATAAAATAGGCCTAATAAAAATACTTATAGAGACAGACATAAAAACTGTTTTACCATCAAGTCCACAAAAAAGTAATAATATATGTTTTTCTTTCTTTTTGCGTAAAATGTTTTGTTCAATATCAATATATTTAAAAAAAGACATCATCACCCGTGTATTCTCCGAAGTCCGCCCCCCCCCCCCCCCCCCCCCCCCCCCCCCCCCCCCCCCCCCCCCCCCCCGCCTCCCATATCTAGAAACAACGTGTTTCATTTCAAACTTTATTGAAGAATGAGGACATACAGTAGGAAGCAACATCTGCTGTACATCTTAACAATTTGCTTTCTTTCCAAGGGGTTACTAAAGAAAAAGAAGAAGAAAAAAGAAAAACATACAAATATTTTGTAAAGCTTACAGAGGTCATATGATCTAACAGCTTTTTTTTTGTTTGTACAGATAGAAATGGAAACAATGTATTGTTTAATATTGGCAGCCAGCTCAAAAAAGCTTGGCTTCTTTTTCAAAAACTTAGATTTATGTAAATAAAATTTAGTTAAAATAAGAATTAAATGTATCGTCCGGCCTAATGCGGAAATCCGCGTCATTCTTTGGGGGCGTAACCCGGAAGATAATTGTTATTTCCGGGTCCGACTACAACATGCTCACCGGCTGTGAAATGAACCATTCGCCGCTTTGGTTTTATGAAGTCCGTTTGTAGCATCGCTGTTGAATTAATCAAATCCAGAAGAGCTCACAGTTCAGCCACGGCTCGTCGACCCGGAGAGGACATGTGTAAAGAGCTCAAGACCACAGTGCTGCGGATGTTGCCGCCGACCTGCCGTGGGCCGTCCGCTCCTCAGGAGGAGCACACAGGTCAGCCAGCGTGAACTTCATAGCTGAAGTGTGTGCGCGCCTCTTAATGAATGATAGATTTTAGCTACTAAATAAATACAAACGGACTGTTTTTCAGTAACGTTAGGTAACGCAAACATAGCACTTGCAGCATGTTAGAGTTGGACATTAGCACCAGCCACATGCTAGTAACTGGTAAAATGCGAGAGGCTGCTAGATTTGCTTAACTCACCAAACACTGTGGCAGGTGGACCAGAGAGTTCATTTCTAACCCTATTTCCGATTTTTCTGACATGCATGACATGGACATCTCCCACTTTGATTTAAAGATGATCCTGTATTAGTCCCACAGCTGGGATTAGATTAGGGTTTTAGCAGAAAACGGCCTAGTGCAAGAACAACAGTCATCAGTTAATAAAAAAAAAAAATATATATATATATATATATATATATATATATATATACACACACACACACACGGTACAGGCCAAAAGTTTGGAACAACATTCTCATTCAATGCGTTTATCTCTTTCAGCCCTGCACCTCCCCAAATGAATTTACAATGTACTACTGACATGTTTGATACAGTGTTATTGAAAGTAGTGCATGTATTTATATTACTTCCCTCACTGTTTTATGTCCTCCTTGTTTTTGATCGTCAGATGTGGCTGAAATCCTGAGTTACACGGTGAAGGCTCTTAAGGAGGGTCACGTGGTCGGTGTGCCCACGGACACCATCTACGGCCTGGCATGTCTGGCCCAGAACTCTGAAGCTGTCAGAAAAACCTACGACATCAAAGGACGAAATGGACATAAACCACTGGCCATCTGTGTAGGAGAAATCCAGGATATCTATAAGTAAGTGACTGTTCGTGTGTCTGTTGATTTTTTTTTTATGGATGGTGAACATGAGCGTGATGAGAAGGGCCACACGGAATCTGCGGATGGAAAAAAAAAAATCTGATTGATCTCAGGGTGTTAGAGCACGTCCACCACTAGCAGAGAAACGGTCCACAGATTTTCATTTTGAATTACTTCTGAAAACTGTAAAAAAAGAAACAAAACAAAAACCTTTCTGATATTTGGGTCCAGTGTTAAGCTGATGTTTCTAACAGAACTACCATTTAATTTATTTTATATTTTTGTATTTTAAAACATCAGTAGTAACTCATAGTTTCTTCGTAGACCTACCATATTGCACAAATATATTAGTCATCCACAGATGTGTCACACGTAGAAGAGGCAAAGATACGGTCTCTAGGCCAACAAGACCGAATTTACATTTTTCGTGACCCGGTATTTATTAAATAATTTACTAGGTTATGATGTCTTACATCAAGGCATTTGAAAGTAAATCCCACATTTAATAAAGAGGAGATAAGGCCGACTAGCAAATGACAAGCTCTTGGATTAAACCTAGATCGGGTACTGAGTTACCATTTGGAACTGTGCCATAGTATCTAAACTTTCTCAGATAGTGACTCGCTGTACCACCGCTTTCAAAAGCTCTGCTCAACTTCCCCATTATTTCATCACGGGCAGGTACTGCAAGGTGAAGGTGAAGGAAGCGTTGCTAGGTGACCTGCTGCCTGGTCCCGTCACTCTGGTGTTGGAAAGATCTGAAGCCCTGAACCCAGATCTCAACCCCTTTACTTCAGTAAGCCCACTCAATTTTGACTGGATATTGCTATAAATAAAACAGCAAACAAATGGTTTAATAATGAACGTCGGCCATCTGTTGTTGTTACGTGTCCTCGTGTCCTGTAGCTTGTAGGCGTGCGTATCCCGGACCATGCCTTTATGAGACGCCTTTGCCAGATGTGTGCTGAACCACTCGCACTCACCAGCGCCAACATCAGCTCAAACACGAGCACCGTGGCCGTAAACGTAAGTGGAAAAATAATACATGCAAGTTTAGAGAGGCTTTGTTCAGAGTTTGACATTCACTGTGTTTCCTGGCTTCTTAATTCAGATTGGTGTCTCTCCTTGTTTTACTGTATCTCTTTGTCATTTAAACTTACAAAATTATCCTTTTTTCATAATTCCCTGCATATATCTAGATTATTCTTACTGTTATACTCTTACTGCTACTACATTGCACATATTTGTACATGTTGTTCAGACATTGTTCCTATTTCATAGCCATATTTATTCTGCTCTCAGAAGGGAACTGCTAATACACCGCACATATTTCTATTTAATTTATATTACTCTAAACCACATCCTGGAAACCAACCGTACACTACTGTCTACACTGCACTATATTTCTTGTCCTGTCTATACTCGTATCACGTTGCACTTTTCTGCTCTTTTTGCACTTTTGGTTGGACGCAGGCTACATTTCGTTGTCTTTGTGCTTGTACTCAACACAATGACAATAAAGTTGAACCTAATCTAGTCTTTTAATACTGCTGTGTTTTCCTCCTAAAGGAGTTCCAGGAGCTCTGGCCCAAACTAGCTCTGGTGGTGGATGGCGGACCAGTAGGAGACAACAGCCGCCTCGGCTCCACCGTGGTCGACCTATCGGTACTTGGGAAATACCGCATCATCAGACCCGGCTGGTGGGTTCATGCTGTTACTTCCTTAGCTTTCAGTCGCTGCAGTTTAGTGTGTGCTTGTTCAAGTGAAGTTATATCCACCAATAATTTCCACAAAATAATTTGCAGGAGAATTAAAATTTATGCAAAGGAAAACAAATCAAGAATGTGGTCTAACATGCTGTTGGCATATCTTCATAATTGCACTGTGAAATTAATTTAGCATTAAGTTTGTTCTCATTTTTCCTATGATATTTTTTTCTTCTTCACTATTTGTCACTATAGAAAATAAATAAACGTGATAAAGGTCACATTATACCTCAATGCAGCAAAAGAGGTCAGACAAAGGATATGATGGCTTAGATTTCAGTCATAAATAAATATTGATCAAAGTGAGAAAAACTGAGACGGGTCCTGCAGTTTGTCATCTGGTAGTGAAATGTGAATAACAACTCGTGCACTTCCGAATACATCTCCTGTGTCTCAAATCCATCCAAAACTACTGAGTATAGCTGTTTTTTAGGATGCAGTGTGTTCACAGTGTATTGTGACGAAGCAGACAAAATGAATACTCCAGCCAGTTTTTGAGTAAGAGTATGGAAGATGCTTACAGGTAGAACATATTTAAATAAATCGTGGGTGGTGGAGAAACGGCTGCAAAATAAATTTTGATAGCAAAAAGTATTTAGTATTATCTTTTGGGGAAAACATTTTGATGACTCTTTGTAGTTTTAATTGGCAGTAGCTTTTAAAGTTGCAGTTTGACACTTTAGGTCTGGCATTACTGTTGACATTTTAGAATATGCTGAAATATTATACCATGACAAGTATGTAGTACATACTGTATATAAGTTGTATTAACTGCAGGATGGATTTGGGACACGGGTGGCTGCCTATGCACATGTAGGGCAACAAAGAGAACCTATTCTGCAGTCATACAGCATACAGTAGTGTTGTGATTGTGCCTTCCTGTTTACTACACAACTCGGGGAGAAGGGAATTATGACTCCTAGAAACAAGTCATCTAAATGTAGTCAAGCATGTTCAGTCAGAATAGGTAAATACTCAGGTATTCAGGGGTGTTTTTCAATAACGAGCAGACTAATATCTGGTTTCAGCTGCAAAGGGGTGCCAACAATACTAAAATACTATGTGGAGTAGCTTTATTGCATTGTGTTCTCCCACGTTTACTGTGAAGGACACTTGGTGCATTAAACGAAACATGACTGTAATTCTGTTTGCAGTGCCCTTTCTTCTACGGTTAATGTGCTGGAGCACAAATATGGACTGTCAGAGGACTCGGGGAAAGAATGACCTTTTGAACTCTCTACACTGCACAACACGCGCTGAGACGCCCAGCCGCCGTTGACCTGGGGCTTCTCAGAAAAGATGAATCCTTTTCATGTTGACATGGAAGAATGAGTCTTTTTCAGGAAGTATTAGAACTCAGGAGCAACTCGATGGTGGCTGATATTGTTCTGGTGGCTGCTTTAAGTTCTTATATAACTGTTGATGAACATTTTTTCTGCATTACTATTGGTCCAATATAACAGGATTATGGGGGAGTGTCACAGTTCTTTACTATTTATTCAGAAATAGGTATGTATGGATTTTTATTTTATTTTATTTGTTTGCATAAAACTACTCTCTTTTTGTATTGTCAAAGCAATGTGGCTTAACAGAGAAAACAATGGTTTGGGTTTTAATTTTTATTAATTTAACAGTAAATGGTGTGGTAAGCACCTATTTTATACCCTGAATAATTCTTTGTAATAAGGGATGGGTTCTGGGAAATGCGTTGACTATACATCAGACTTGTCCAAAACTATTTATTAAATTATAAATCCCCTGTGTTTATTTTATCCACAAGTCAGTTAGCACTGCAATTGGTCACCTGCTACAGTTACAATAACTGGTTTATGTTGTAGCGTAAACTACAGTATATCACATTTCTATGTGTAAAATACTGTAATATGTCAGACTTGCACATAGCCCAAGTTGATATACGGCATGAAATTCATCTGCCAGTTTGCATGTCAAACTGGAGCATTTTTTACATTGTCAATGCCTGATGTAAACTCATGATGGAAGTCAAAGTCCCAATAAAAGTTTTGTTTTTCAGTTACACAGTCTTATTCATCCATCCATCTCCGTCCTCTTATCCGGTATCCAGTTGCAGGGACTAAAGCTCCAGCAAGGGAGCCCGAACTTCCCTTTCTCGAGCCACACTAACCAGCTCCAACTAGGGAGGCGCCGGGGAGGCGTCCTTACCAGATACTCGAACCACCTCAACTGGCTCCTTTTGACGGAAAGGAGCAGCAGCTCTACTCCGAGCTCCATAGGTGAGGGTACGAGCAAAAACTGTCCGGTAGATTGAGAGCGTTGCCTTCTGGCTCAGCTCTCTTTTTGTTAGAACGGTGCGATAAATTGAATATAATACATGCTGAGAACCATGGCCTCGGATCCCAAGGTGCTGATCCTCATCCCAGCCGCTTCACGCTCTGCTACGAACCGATCCAGTGAGTGCTGAAGGCCACAGGCCGATGATGCCATCAGGACAACATCGTCTGCAAAGAGCCGCGATGAGATCCCCAGCCCATTGAACTGCAACCCCTCCCCACCTTGACTACGCCTTGATATCCTGTCCATAAATATTGTTGGTGACAAAGTGCACCCCTTTACCAGTGACGCTGAGAAATGTGATACCCCTGTAATTGGCACACATCCTCTGGTCCCCTTTTTTGAAGAGGGGAACCACCACCCAGGTATGCTACTCCATAGGCACTGTCTCAAACTTCCACGCAAGGTTGAAGAGTCTTGTCTACCAAGACAGACTTATTCATGCATAAGAAAATATTTGAGACAAAGTACATCTTTATTTTTAGGTGTTTGAAAGTAAAGTGTTTTTGAAGAAAAGAAACTATCAGAAGCCACGCAGAAGTGTCCTTCATAACCAAAGAGCATAGTTTTATTCTTAAAAGTGAAAGTACCTTTTACTTTAATAGACAGCAGGATTTCATCAATTTAAATCAAACAAAGATATAGCAGAGTAATCTAGCAAGTGGTACAGTTTTATTCAGACACTCAAACACTGAGCCTCAAGCTTCTTCTGATGCTGTTTTTAGTTAAGTGACAGAAGGTTGTGTGTGCCCAACATGAATGTGGCTTTCCTTAAAGGGAATTACACGAAACAACCTTAAGGCCAAGTTTAGAGTAACTATACTTACCAACCTGTCTGTTAATCTCTTTAGCAAAGTAAAGCAAGTCAAACTGACACTGAATGCCTTTGTTGGTTAGCAACAAATCCCAAATGATACAAAATCCTACTGAAAATGCTGTCAAACCCAAATGTTTCACAAAATAACACATTTTACTCTTTAAGCAATAGTTTGACCTATTACAAAATAAGCATTTGCTTCCAAAGATCAATATTAGGGTTTCATTTGACTTGACAGCCAATTGTGACTGAAAGTGAAACCATAAGTGTCTGGCTATTGGAATCAAATATATTATTTAACGGCAGAGAAAGAAACAAGGATCATACATGGGCTACGTCTCAGGCCATTCAATTATGTGGTGACAGTTTTCTCGCGGTGTTTGAGACAATCGATTAAGTTGCGTTAAGTGAACAAAGACCAGAGACCCAATTAAGGACTCTGGGCTGTCAATGGAACAAATTCCCCAGAATAACCTTTTAATAATAACTGACCTCTACATTCACTTCCCTATCTTTTGTTGCTGCTCCTTCATGTGTACACACACTTGTGCATGCTGTTTCAAGTCTGATCAATAAAAGCTCACATGAGCCACTGCGCCTTCTCTTTGTTGAACTGCTCTGCCCAGCGGCGGGTCAACTCCAGGTAGTGATTGGGTCCATGTGGCTGATAGTCCAAGTACACACGGGTCACTGTTTTTTTGGGCATCGCCCTCTCTATCTGTGTCCCCTCGTGCCATTCATTAAAAGACGTAATAGTGACAACGTCCGGCCTCACATTCAACGCTGCCTGCAGGGCCGTCTCATAGTAACGACCATTTACCCTGTTGCGCATGTTGTGGTTGTTCCACGGCCGGATGCTGGTGTCAATATAACCAGGTCCAACGCTGGGGATGAAGAGGAGATTGTTGCCGTCACAAAAAGCTTTGATGGCCTTCCAGTTCTGGTGAGAAGAGCCGAAGGAGAAACCGTTGGAAGCAAAGTAAGTGTACATGCCATCAAAGCCACCTGCCAGGATGTCATGCTTGTGACGCTCCTCCACAATCAGGGCAATGAAGATGGCGTCATAGGCTGAGCCGCGCACGCTGTGGGAGCCTGTGGGAGTCAAGAATTCAGACCAGGACTCAGGAGGAGTCAGGTAGGAGTCATAGATGTAGAATAGAGGAAGACTTTTCCCTGTGCTGGAGGTAAACTTGTAGAAGGCGCCATGTTCACTGTACCTTTGAAGACAACAATAACACAGTCAAGTATTGCTTTAATAACTAGTTAATTTTTTGGTAACAAGTAAATATTATTTTGACCTAATGTCACTTATCATGACTGTCCAGAGAAAATTTAACGGAAACTCTGCAGATATTATCAGAATATGTTGTCATGGACAAACATGTTAGTTGAGGGAAAATTAAGACAGAATAGGTGTACTAGATAAAAAGCCAGAAGGTAACAGACTCTTCATTTACAGCCTGATATACTATCACTATAGAGGCAAAATATTAAGATTTGTATTCTATTTCTTATTAAATTGCTTGGAATCTAAATATCTTTGGTATTTGGGGAGTTTGTATGTAGTTGACAGATGTTCCTTTTCAGAGCAAAAGTGGTGTTTAAAAATTTGGAAAAATGCTTTTGTTTCAAAAACGTATTTGTAAGTTATGCCTCTCCCAGATTTTAAGATACACTTTAAGCCCTTTTTTTTAACACCCTCTATCTATATGGTTCAATCTTGGATCTTCAGTCTTTTGGAGACCAATTGAGGAGAATTTGTCGCTGCCTCACAGACTGCAGGACCTAGTGTATTCCAATATACCATTGAAATAAGCCAAATTACGTTTAGGCCCTAAATTTGACGTCTACTCACAACTTTCCGTACTGTGATGAAAATGTGCATGCAGAGCCTAAATGGCCAATATTAAAAAAAATGTCAATTTTTAAGGGGAATATACTGTTTTCCCTCCCACACTTGAAAAATACTTTCTGGTTTTAGTTTTGGATTGTCTTACATTGTATGTGTTTGTGTGTTTCGGGGTAGGGGGGCTGGGGGAAAAAAGAAAAGAAAGGACTAAAACTGTGATGTGTAATGTTGTTAATATTGTGCTTTTTAAAAAACAAATATTAATGGATAAATAAAAAGTTTTGCATCTTTTTCGGTTTTATTTCTTTTGTACATGAAATCTTAATGGTTTTCTATTTAAGTTGAATGAGAGGAGCAGCCTACCTGTCAATGATGTACTTGATGTTGTCATGCACACTCTGGTCGTTTCGTCCTCTGTATGGTTGGATGTGAAATGCAACCTAGAAAAACATGCAGAAAGTTATGTGCCTTGTTAGTTTTTTATATTCATCATATTACTGTCATTAAAAAAGAAACTATGGTCGCCACTCACAGGTAACATGCCATAAGAATGTAAAAAATTCTAAGTATAATATATCATAAAATGTAAAGAGTCAAAATATAGTATTTTATAAAAATTCATAGTATTCACATGTCATAAAAAGTCAGCATAGCAAAAGTCATAGCATAGTATAGTATGTCCTAAAAATGTCAAAGAATCATAGTTTAGTATGTCATCAAAATTTAAAAAATTCATAGAATAGCAAGTCATCAAAATGTCCAAAAGTCATTGTATAGTATGTCATCAAAATGTTAATGTTAAATCATAGTGTAGTATATAATTTAGATGTCAAAAGTCACAGTATAGTATGTCATAAAAAGTCATAGTATACTATGTCATAAAAAGTATGTAGTATGTAATATAGTATGTAATAAAATGTCAAAAAGTCATTGTATGTCGTTTTTTTTCTAAAGTTAGTGTAATACAAATTTCAAAAAAGTTAAAATACGTAATAAAAATGTCAAAAGGTCATAGTATAGTACATCATATAAAAAGCATAGTATAGTATGTCATAATATAGCATGTCATTAAAAATGTCTAAAGAGTCATAGTATAGTATGTCATAAAAATTCCTAAAAAGTCAAAGTTTTACAAAAAATGTCAAACGTTCACAGTATGGTAGTTCATAAAAGTGTCTAAAAGTTAAAGTATAGTATGTCAAAAAAGTAATAAAAAGTCATACTATAGTATGTCATAACATTTCCAAAAAACACATAGTATAGTATGTCAAAAATTCATATTATGTAATAAAATATCAAAAAGTCATTGTATGTAGTACATAGTAAGTAAATGTCATAAAACGTCATAGTGTGTCATAAGGGTTTTGAAAAAGTCAAAGTATGTTATGAAAGTGTCTAAAAGTCAAAGTTTTACAAAAATGTCAAACGTTCACAGTATAGTAGTTCATAAAAATGTCTAAAAGTTGAAGTATAGTATTTCAAAAAAAGTAATAAAAAGGCATACTATAGTATGTCATAAAATTTCCAAAAAAGACCCTAAAAAGTCATTGTACATTATGTCATAAAGTGTCATAGTATGTCATAAAGACTTTCAAAATGTCATAGTATGTCATAAAAATTTCAAAAAAGTCAAAGTATGTTATGAAAGTGTCTAAAAGTTAAAGTATAGTATGTCAAAAAAGCAATAAAAAGTCATAGTATAGTATGTCAAAAAGTCAAAGTATGTTGTAAGAATGTCAAAAAGTAATTGTATAGTATGTCATAAAATGTCAAACAATTCCTAGTATTTGAATATACTTAGATTTTTTTGAAATCTTTATGAAA